>NC_133202.1:44801808-45044308 GCF_958299795.1 Porites lutea | reverse complement strand
TTTAATTTGGATGCCTACTTGTGTATGTTTGTGGCGTATTTTTCATATCACGTTGCAGGGAAATGAAAGTTAAAGACGCCACTTGTAACACAGTTATTGTTGCTGAAGCGTTGTTTGTAAAATTGCATTAGTTTGCAGGGGCGTTGCCAGCCTACAGGTCCGTAGGCTCGGGCCCACAATTTCTTCTGTCTGCTTGACTCATCAATATTACGCTTCCCAGTATAAAGTTGAAAATTGAACTTGCGTATGAGATGTGATCGATTTCAGAAAGTATTCATTCGACCACTGCAGAAAAGGAAATTATTGTGATGGAAAACGCACTATATGATCAGAAAGCCACCAGTAAATTGTTGAGACACTTCCATATTGTTGTCCTCAAGAGTTCCACCCAAATGTATCGTGGGCATTTACAGCACTTCTAACTTTGTCAATTATCTGCAGTCTGAGAGAGGTCTTTCAGTGAGAGTGCATTGAGAACACTAAAAATCCGACAACGATAAAAGAAGATCCCCAGGTGGACATGCACTTACGCATCTCCATAAGGATCCACAAGGATCATGAACGTTTGAATGCCGTTGACTTACTGAATGTTACGCGAAACTGGCGACTAAGAACTGTAGCGTTTATCCTTTGCACAGTGAGTCTTTTAAATCTAACCACCAAATTGTCGTGATAGAACCCTAATCTTCGAGGAAGACCAAGAGCATTTTGGCCAAGGAATTGTTATCTGGAGCCTACTAACCAAGATGTTAATATACCATATCTCAGAGACGATGTGCCAGAAAGAACTATACTAACCCACTGAACAGCCGCACCAAATTAAGCCTGCGAGAATAAAGGCTCTTGTTCAGGATGTTAAAACAAACTCATAACTCATTTAAAGAACTCCTGTTATAAAGTCAAGGCAGATCAACTATTAAACCTATCAAGCGAGCAACGGAAAGCAGGAGAAGAAACAATACACATCTTTGGGACGGTCAAGTGCGCCACTTATCAACCTGGAGCATCCAGAGACGAACAGATAAAATATGCATGCCGAACATCTTAGATATGTGACGTTTTAACGGTTGTTAACTGAGTATGTTTTTTTTTCCTAATAGAGCTAGTGTGGACGACTCTGCAAGTGCCATCTCGGTAGCTTAGTATGCACTGGAATTTTTCTCAGGTTACACCACCCGACCTTCAAAATGTTCTGGCTTATTCTTTTTATTTCTTTTAATTGTATGCGTAGCTTATCGAATAGATTGTATCTAAATCTCGAACTACTGATCTCAGCACCGACTCCACTGATACATGTTACTGACAACCGACCTACCAATGGCGAAAAGGGAAGTTCAGTCCTCTTGTTTCTAGAGGTTTCCAAATCATCTAACAAGCGTCAGTGCCTTTCCCAGTTCTTACAAAGTGAAAGTGGCACCGATAAGTCACCTCGTTACGTCTTAGTTGGCGGGTATGACCTTACCAAGGAGTTGAATGAAACCTGGACTATTCATCTTCATGCACCTCATCTGTTGCGCGCCTATTTCCGAGATTTTCTCGAATGTAGCCCACTCAGGCGAATAGCAGTTGGTTTTGAAGCTCCTCATTTTGTACTGGAATTGAAGCAACACAGACCTAATAGTAGATGGGGGAGTTTTGCCAGGTTTTAAGATATTTCAACCAAGAGTCACGGGGTGCAACATCCAATAGTGTGCAACTTTCAGGTCCACGAAGGCTATGAAGATATGTCCAATAATTCGATAGGGTAGCAATTTTAATCACCTCTTCGAAGATTTCAGCAAATGACCGCATGCCACGTATATAGAATTACCCATTAATACTCGTGTAGGGATCAGGCCTGCAACATGTCGAAAAGCTGGCTACGCCCCTGGTTCGTAAGTAGTTCCCTTTAAATTTTCGACGCCCCCGTGGTTTGTAAGTATGGTAAGGTAAAACACATAACGGTGTTTGCTATCAAATTGATTGCATATTCGGCTCTTTGATTATCTAAGGCAATTACTATAAGACCGAACTGTAGTTGAATGAGTATGCGAGGAGATAGTCGAGCGCTTTTGTCGATTAAGTGGAAACCTGTTTGTTTATTGAAAAGAAAATGAAAAAAAATGATAGTACCTAACGGACATCCTAAGAGTTCCATCCTCATAGAAATATGGCCACGCCACGTCTTAGGATGCACCCGAATGTAGCCTGCATCTATGGAAGGGTTCAAAACGTTCAAAACCACGGTGTTGCGGTCCGTGTTTCCATTGAAGACCTGCAGCAGATAAATGAAGCGTTATGGTTAAACTAGTTAGGTACTTGTGGAGGGTAACAGTGTTGCTAAGTTTTTAATGTGGGACTAATATTTTGAGACAATTTCATGTTACAGAGTCGAGATTCAATTAGTTTAATTAATTGCTAGAGTTTGTCTTGCTACGATTTTCATCTGTTTCCATACCTTGCTGTTCTGATAAGGTGTAAAGGTGGTGCCGTTGCTGCTGTAGGAGATAGTAAAGCTCGTAACCCATTGATCCACGTCTTGTCGTCCCTGGATCTGTATTCCTGTCACCTCGGTTTTAGCTCCAAGACCCACTTCCAACCACTGATGAACGTCATTTCTGAGGGCGGACCATGCACCAGTCTTACCTCCTCCAGCCTTGAAATTGAGTCTGCCATTGGTGGCGCCTCGTGCAGCGTTGAATTCGGTTGAAGCTGTGATCTGGCCATCGGTTATTTTTCTGCTCTCCATCCCGAGAGGGTCGGAACATGCTATACAAAGCCGAAAATGCATAAAGTGCAGAGAACTATAGTGCGAGTTTAAGTTCAATTGTTTTTACACGATTACTACGTTAAGGACTTGCAATTTGGATGCCTACTTGTATTTTCCTGTGGTGCATCATTCACAGCACAAGGTACAAAAAATTGTTGTAAAAGTTCTACTTGCAACAAAGTCCTTTTAAAAACTCATTGTCATGGCTAAAGCGTTGTTTGTAATATCAATTTTCTGAAAGCTCAGCTCAAGCTTGATAGACCTGTGTACTTTTTCTTTTGCAAAATTCTGTATCATTTGAGCAATAAAATTTTGAAATGGAATGGTTTATGGCAGATCTAATACCTTAATCAGCGAAACTGGTTTCTCATAGAATTCGATAAGAAGTAACATTTTATTGGAAGGTAAAAGTGATTTTAGGTCTTGAAGTGAGGTAGTTGTGGAAGGCTGGGAGTGCTAATTTGGTTATGAAGGGATGGTGTGGTTACAGTCTGTTGAAATGAAGTGGTGGTTGTGAATGTTCTTATCAATGGTCGAAAACATACTGGTACTTAGGGACCGGTCATTATTTATCGCCTGTGGTGGGGACGGAGGATTTGGGGCTAAAGAAGATGAAATTTAGCCGATCGCCCCTAATAACTTTTGATGACTTGCGCGATCCCCCCCCCCCCTTCACGTCTTCATTTTCCAAGCAAATTTGAGTGGTCCCCTCTCTGAATCCTTCCAAAGTTTTCAGCGATCCCCCCTAAAAAGCTAATTGGCCATAAACCCGCGGTGGCCAGAAGATTAACCGCATTGCGAAGATCTAGAATTGGATGAGAAAAGAGAAATTCAACAATAACAAATTCTTCAACCCTGGGGAAAAGACCTTAGAGGACAAATTCCCTGCCCGGGGGATACACGACTTGATAAACGCCGCGAGAAACGTTCTGGGGGGGGGGGGGGGGGGGGTGATGGGCACACTTGATATATGTAGAGATGTCCTTTAAGAGAGGTTTATTGGCTTACCTATAACATGAAGTATAATGCTACGGATGCTCAAGTATCCTGCAGCTCTTATTGTACAGACATAAGTGCCTGTGTCATTTTCTCGGACTTGTTCTATCAACAATGTGCCACTTGTCGAATTAAGCCGCAGATCATGCGCTGGAATTGTGACTTCATCTTTGGTCCAAATCAAACTCTGGATCAAAGTAGATATCGAGCTCAATGTTTTGTCAGTACACCTTAAAAGAACTTTGGATCCACTGTAGACCGAAAGGTTTCCTGAGGTAGGCTCTGCTATCAGTCCAAAGGCTGTAAAAGAATAAAGAGAAATGACAGAAATGCTTTCTTATTATCAATCAATCAATCAATCAATCACTCAATCAATCATTGATCACTCAGTCAATCACTCAGTCAATCAATCAATCCATCAATCGATCAGTCATTAATCGTTCAATCAATCAATCAATCGTTGTTGCGTAACATAAATATTATTATGGTTTGCATGGGGATGTTGGCGATCGCCTTTATTTAGGGGTCAAAAATAGTACGAAGAATACATCAGAACATCCTGTCCTTGTCCCCTTGTTTTATTTTTAATGTGTCCTTAGAATTGTTGACCGTTGGAGGGTCATTAAAGCGAGTTTTAGTTCTGCGTTGTTTGAGTCAGAGAGAACAACGGCAGAAAGTCAGGGACAGGATGAGAGTGGACCCCTCTTGCCTGATCGTGAACGTCTCTATTAAAAACACTAGTTGGAGAGGATACACCTTAGCTCTATCAAAGTTTTTCAATTCATCGGTGACAAGTTTTAGTCATGGCAATAATAACTAGCAAGATATGGGATACCCTGCGAACAAGCACTCCCGCTAATCTTTGAGTTCGAGCAGAGAAAACAGAAAATTGTTATAGGGCGGAGGCAGTAGCGGTTAACGGTTAATATTTTGGCTTTCCTACGGCTAACGGTTAACTTCTCTTTGCTACGTTTAATAGACATTTGATGAAGAAAAATCAATTACTTGAAAAAAATAAAAAATAAAAAAAATAACAGAGGTTTCATCGAACGACCTTTCCTGGGTCGGAACAATCTCGTTCCCGGAGTCCCCGTTGTCCGTTCCACTGGACTATGGTAACACGGACTCTGGGAGCGAGATTAAGGTCGGAAAATAGGTAAAATGGGGTCCATCAGCCATCAGACTAGACACAGAAACTAGTAAAAAGCCATATTGATACTCCCTACATAACAATTTATTGCTAAAAAATTTTTTTTAAAGGTTAACTTTTATGCGACTAACACATTCCAAAAAAGGACGTTTTAACTTTAAAACAGTTAAAAGTAATATTCTTCTTTTCACTATTCGACCATTAATCTATACTCTCGCCACATGTACGCCCACAGAGCGGACCTGTTTTTTGTTTAGCAATGACTTGCCTTCTTTTTTGCTCATTATTGTCTCCAAGTTTCAAGGAGACAAGGAGAGTTTTTCTCTTCCCCCCTACTGGCCTTTTCGTATCATTCTTCAGTCAGCGAGAGCCAACAACAATAATAAGCTTTATTGACATGACTATAATAGAAGAGTTTTATAGTTTGCAAAGCTACTTATAACTAATTCTTGATTCTTTAATTAATCAAAATGACTTAAAATAAAAAAAGTAAAGCTGCTCATATAGTACGAGTAGTTATTCCGGGACAAGTTTGTCTCTCAATTCGAAGTATGATGAAATGAATAGATTTAATTGAATTTTTATGAAATGGTCAGTTGAATTCATAACATTTGGTAAGAAAGGTTCTTTTGTTAACAGTCCTGGAAACGGCATTTTAGTTTCTATTTTCGTACTAAGGAACATATCTCACATAATAGCTTGGGCAATCTAGTACAAAGTGAGTTTGATCTTCAATTTTTTACTGTATAGCCTTTCATAACGTGGTGTATTGTCAGTATCTTAGATCCCTGTTTCAAGTCTTAGGTTTGTGACTGCTAATTCTTAGTTTCACTAATACTTTCCTAGAAAGGTTTTTTCTCGTGAGGGTAATTAAACAGGGGGCTATGATAGCAGAGCTCTCGCGCGCGAAGCGCGCTAGCGGAGCACCATGGGTAAGAAAATTTGGTAAACTATCCATCCGAGAAAATTTGGTTATGACGTATTCTACGAACGACCGTCCGTACACCCACTACATGTAAGCCGATGCCAAATGTCAGGTTATTTTGGCGGGAACGCTTATGGCCACCCGCGTCTTGTGAAGCAGACACAACTAAAGAGTCAATAAAGACGAAAACGGAAAGCGGAAAATGTTTCGGTATCCGTGTTTTTTTTTTTTTAAGTATTAAGGTGATTCACTGGTTTTGCACTGCGCATCTCTTACTGCGCATAACAAGATGGCTGCCGTGAAAAAGAGCATCTAAAGTAACATTATTAAAATAAAGTTAACTAAAGAGAAGCGCTATAAGAATTTTTGCTAGCGGTTGTTTCTTGCCAAAATGAGACTCTATGTGTTGGGAAATGTGCATAACGTAAGCAGTACGCGTGTTGCTCAGTTCGACTTCCTCACGGAGAACCTCGATAACAGAAGTTAAACTCCTGCTAACTCACTTTGATTTTCATTTAAGCGCCATCTTTATCACATTACGTCCTAACTGTGATATCTCGATGTAAATTCTGAAAAAACGGATTTTTTAATGCTTTCTTCCCCCTTCCACATACATGCCTTCTGAAACTCGCCCCAGTCCTCTCTCAAAAATCGGAGAAAATGCATGTGGTGCGTACTTTCTGCAGCACTGCCGCAAAAAGGAGTACAGTGAACCCCATATTTTATTTCATGATTTTAATAAGACCAGTGCTTCCTTCCAATGGAAAAAAAACTGGCAATAATCTATGTTCAGTTTTTTGACAATTTTACTAAATTGTGCGGATTGAGCTATAATGGTTCCAGTAGCGCGTGTCAAAATTAAGTCTACTTTGGAGCGTAAAGTAAAAAGAAGGGCAAAAAAGGCATTTTTCTGGTACTTAAGTGGATAAACAATACATTTAATTCAAATTCTGTGCGATACCAAATGCATCATCGAAAAAATCTCTCCTTTTTGTTTAGTTTTGGGCTGCATGGGGTCCTAAATAGCTGTATTAGTCAGCCTTGTGACGTCAAAAAAAAAAAGAAGCACGGTGACCCCACTTTTTATTACCTTTTTTATCATCATCTTGACTTGTTACATCAGTGTACCAAGTTTCATCCACAATCTATGTTAGGTTCTTTTACTAAGGAATCACCTTAGGCTTAGGTTAATTGTCATGTCCACAAATTTGGAAAATAGAGAAAGAGGAAGACAGAGAAAAAGAAAAAGTAGGGCGACAGGCCAGCCAAGCTCAACGAGAAAAGGAGCTAGAACTAGAGAGAAAAAAAAACAAAAGGAGACATTTCCTGTTGGAGGAACAAAATGAAGTTTTGTAGCAGCGAGATGCTAGCGGCCACCCGGGTGAAAATGAGCGATAGTCAAAAAAGATTGAACAAGAACACGTCCGACATTCCCTCCATAAAACGTGTAACTAGGAAGTTTCTGCATGGAAGTTTCACTTAACAGTCGTGCAAAACAACGGCAAAGAAATGTACTAAAAAAACGTGCTGCACGTGCAAAGTTGCTTTTTTGCTAATTAGACCTGTTGTTGATTTTTTTTTACCGTTCTAGTTGCCTTCGCCACTCAGCGTTATACGATTTTATATTTTGTTTGAGCAAACAATAAAAATTATCGAGAGCTTCACCTTTAGCCCTGGCTAAATCTATATATTAGTTTCTTTGATTGTGTAATACTGTTAAAAGTTACGTTTTTCTGAGTGTTGAAGGGTTTGGTTCCAACATAGTTAATTAAAATGGAATGGTTGGGAAACCCTTTGTTGTTTGTTAGGTGTTTGTTAGCTTTTTTGGACCTGTCCGTGCATAACGTTCAATAGCATTCCTATCATTTTGAAGTTATTGACCAATAGAAACATCGCATTAATTTATTAAGTCATAATTTGTGAACAGAAAACAAAGGATTGTGCACGGTCAGGGAGCTTCCAACATAAACTACAGCACCATTGTTTTCAACTTTGATGTTTGCCGGGTTTCCTAACCAGTGTCCTCTCTTAACTATGGTTTCAATGAGAGATAGATTTTTTTTTCGTGAGATCTACATATTTCTTCATTTTGTATTCATGCATTCAGTTTTATAAGTTTCATTGGAGGTCTGTTATCTTTATGAGACTGGAGGAAAAACTACAAGCGTTGCAATACTCAGTGCAGATCTCTCGAAGTTTAAATGCCTCCTTTCAACTCCCCTATTAAATATTCTGCTCTAAAGGGTTAATTTTACAGTGCAAACTAAGTAACTGGAATTATTATTCATTCAAATTATTTCTCCGTTTCTGATTGGCTCCAATCCGCCGACTAATCCTTCATAACCAACCGGCGCTGACCAAATTTGGACGATGAGAGCGATATATATACCATCGATTCGATGGTATATTTGATCGTAAACGAGGGTAATCGATGGTATATTTGATTGAAAACGAGGCTGTTAGGGCAAAAGACCATCGATCAACCTCGTTTTGCAGGCGCGGCGACCTAGCTGTTTATTCACGAGTGAACGAAAAAAATGGTATTCACGGCTATCCGAAACGAAACAGCTGAATTTCTGACTAAACCTGAATGGAAGGAAAGCAAGAATACCCAAAACATATTGCTAGTTGAATGTTATATTCTTTTTGATGCGAAAAAAACCTCTGTTTATATCCTGA
Source organism: Porites lutea (assembly GCF_958299795.1). Lineage (NCBI taxonomy): Eukaryota > Metazoa > Cnidaria > Anthozoa > Scleractinia > Poritidae > Porites > Porites lutea. The sequence goes on along the minus strand of NC_133202.1, from coordinate 45,035,809 downwards.
AACTGTGCCGAAAAATAGGCCAAAGTTTAGAAGAAAGTCTAAGAGGTGGAAAGCTTGTTAAGAACTTATATTTTGAATGAATAATAAAACAGTTATTGAATTCGGCATTCCTAGGATGTGAAGAATTATGCAGATCTCGGAGGATGTTATCCACCTTGGCCTTCAGCCTCGATAGATAACATACTCCGAGATCTGCATAATTCTTCACATTCTACGAAAGCCGAATTAGGCTCGAATTCAATAATTGCTAAATTATGTTGTTAATCTTCAGTCGATAATATTTATCTTGTCTAGCTTCGATAAACGCGCACTTGTTAACGCTCAAAAATCGTTTTTGTTTATTATTGTAAACTTTCCTTTTCTCTGCAAGACTGAATGAATATAAGATATTGCAAAAGCTACTTTTTGTTGTTGTCCATGTTATTGTTGTTGCATTTGTTCACTGGCTTTGTCTTGTCCTCAGGTCACGGCCGGATTTCCAAACCACCAAAAGTATTAACTGATCCTAACTCAATATTGACTACCATGCACAAACATTCACCAATTATTTCAAAACCTCTTTTAATTAAGTAGATGATATGGGAGAAAGAAATTACAGAAAAGGGGATTGAAAGCGTCTCTCAGTTGTTGTCTTAGATATACTCAAAAACTTGTATCACCAATGCGCCAAAAACAAAATAGATATCTCATAAGTAACTGTACACAGTAGTAAGCAATATTGAGCCTTTATTGTATTGCTTCACATGGTACCATGAACCATGAGATAAGCGAACCTTATCTCTCCCAGTAGAAAAAGAAGGTTATAATAAGAGAATTTTGAATGACCATGGGTCTAAATAGTTATGTAAATTTTATCCGTCGTAGGAATTTTGCATTGCACTAAGTCTTCACGTCTTGTGAGTAATACTACGTCAATACTCACTCGTTCTTTTGTGAATTTCTCAATATGTGAATACGTAGATCGAAAATCGTGTATCTTAACAGTCAACAAATAAATAGAAGTTTAAAAGAGAGAAGTTGGTACTGACGAAAAACATTGTTATAAACGATCAATGGCTAACGACAACTGAGGTAATAATATATTACATAAACATTTGTCATATGATAAATAGCTAGCTAGACATAACTAACTCTCATTTACCTGGTTTAGGTAGAGTGATCCACAAGGTCAAAACCACCAAATTAAAGTTCTTAAACATTTTTGTGGTCGTAAAGACGAAGTTGTTCGTCTGAGATTACCGATTTATATGTGGAATAATGAAAAGGCTCTTTCGCATTTCCTGCGTTTCAGACAGCAATACACAAGTGTGGCAGTCATTTGCCCCCTACAAATATCATGCTCATGTTGCGTGGGAACCTTGGAAACAAAAATAAACGAAACGAGGAAGTTATAGCCTAAAAACAACTAAGAAAACACTTCTATTGGATGACGTAGAAAGGGACTGGTCACGTCAGACTGGTGAAAATCGTCGATACAAAACCTCCAGTTTCATATCCGACCTTTTTCTGAAAATCTTTCCAGTTTAGGTATGGGTATGAAATTGATTGTTTTAAACAGAAGATACTTTTGATTGCTGCTGACGAAATAAGATACAGTGGAACCCCGATAACTCGAACTCCCCGCTAACTCGAACGAAGTCCAATTTCTCTTGGATTTAACCTCACTTTTTAGTCACTTTTACTCGGTTAACTCGGAATTCGTCTGATAACTCGAATTCCCCGCTAACTCAAACTAAATATCTTTTCCCTTGATAAAAAAGACTGAAATTTACCCCAATAACTCGAATCGTGGTTCTTTTCACTTCACTTGGATGCCATACCATTAGCTCTTCTTGTTCTATAATGCATCAGTCATTTCCAGTTGCGCCCAGCCTCCCCTCCCCGGGCTGACCCCCGGGCATTAGCATTGTTTTTGCCTTGGATGGCAAATTCACGGGGGTGGGGACTCTTGAGCTGTCAAATCCCCCGGGGTGGAGACGAAAAAAGAGTGTAAGTGCCAAGTCCTCCGTCAACACTGCAACATTTTTCATTGATCGCACAGTCGAATAGTGCCGTTTTAAACATTTTAATGTGCGATTTTTTGTTTCAATTAACGTCTTCCTTGGTAATAGCGCTAGGATTCTAATCAAGACTTCACGCCGCGACGACATGCACCAGTTTATGGTTTTAGTATTGATATAAAATTATTGACATTAAAATTAATAGAGCGCTGTAAAGTTATATGTTATGAATAGTTTTATAAATATGAAAGGATGTTCTTCAAATAATAATATCAACAGAAATTTGATTCATTATAACCAAAAAATGTTGATTCACGTCGATATCTCCGGAGTTTCGCTATGTAATTCTGTCTTGATAAGCAATGAAGAAATGCATGCATAAAATCGAGAACATGCCTTTACAACCCCCTGTCCTGGACAGATGAGTCAATCTGCTTTTTTTCCAGTTATATCTTCTGTGTACTTATAGGAAACCGCGTGCATGTCAAAAGCTCGGGAATAGCCCCAGGTTTGGCAAATGTCCGGTCCCGGGCGGCGCAAAATTTGCAAATGCCCCATCCTCGGGACTGAAAAGGAGGGCAAATGTCCCGCAGTAGCCCGGAGAGGTGGGGGGCTGGGCGCAGCTGAAATTGACTGATGCAGTAAGGGTAAAGACAATAAAACTAGCACTGTTCAACACTAAAGTAATTTGATTGTAATTGTTGAAACGAACAGATCACGTTTTATCATAAAAAATGCCTGATCTATTGGGAGATGCGAAGAAAAGGAAAAATCGGAAAGAATTGACTTCATTCGTTCTTACGGGCATAGCGTTTTATCAGATGATCCTAAAACGATTGGTAACACACTCAACAAATACTTCTCATCAATAGGGAATCAACTTGCAACTGATATTCCTGAAGTTAACACTACTTTTTCTGATTATCTTGATCCACCTTTACAGAACAGTTTTTATTTTGATCCAATTATACCACAAGAAATTGAAACAGAAATTAGCTTGTTGCCATACAATAACTTTATTTTACCCCTGTTAAACTGTTAAAACTTGCTAAATCAGTCATATCCATACCATTAACCGAAATTTTTAACCAGTCTGTACTAACTGGAGTTTACCCTGCAAAACTTAAATATGCAAAAGTAATTGCGGTGTATAAGGGTGAAGACGAGACGTTACCTGAAAACTATCGGCCAATTTCTTTGTTATCAATTTATAATCGTTTATTTGAGAAACTTCTATATCGTAGACTGATAAAGTTTATAGACAAGAATGATAATCTTTATGATTTACAATATGGCTTTCGCAATAAACATAGTACCCAGCACGCGATTCTTGATATTGTGAACACCATACATTCTAATGTACTCATGTGGAATTTTCTGTGGGGTGTTTCTAAAACGAAGACCCATAAACTAAGACCTAAGACCTAAGACCCCATGGACTAAAACGAAGACCCCATGGACTAAAACGAAGACCCCTTTGACTAAAACGAAGACCCCATGGCCTAAAACGAAGACCCCTTTGACTAAAACGAAGACCCCTTGGACTAAAACGAAGACCCCTTGGACTAAAACGAAGACCCCATTGATTCGACATGTTTACATGTCAAAGGGCAATTCTAAATGCGCGGGATAAAAATTGTAAATTCGTGCCAAATAACATCATTCATAACGTCATGTAAAGCGGTCCCTTAGAAACAAAAACCGCAATTAGGGCTTTCGATCCACAAGTTGCTTGGCAACATTTTGGCAACTTCTCGTATTTGGAGCAACGTTTCCCGTTCCGAGCAACTTTTTGCATTCTGAGCAATTTTTCTAGTTATCTTATAATTCTGAGATATCGGAGCAGTTTTTAGTGCTTAAATTGACCTTTCTTCCAGATTTCACGATGTTTTATGAATGTTTTATGTCGTCTTCTAAGCTGCAGTGTAGTTTTCCTTCTCTTTAAAATATGGAAGAAACCAGCGAAGAACTGCCCAATATTTGCATCGGCATTGACCTTTTAGGTCCTGATTCAACAAGCAGCAAAAATAAAGCCGAATTAAAAAAAACTCGCAAATTGCGCTTTTCGCAAATTTGTCGGAAGACCAGCTGCAGCAAATTTTGACCGAAAGACATTCACTGGGAACAGAACAGACACCAACTGGTCATCAACAAGATTTAAGGGTAAAATTTCCGTTTTTATTGTTGTTTTTAAATTTGTTACGCATTTTTGTTATCTCCGGACAATCCGACTGAAGCAGGAAAATTTCTCTCGCAATAACAACACAAATTACACAAGAAGACACAAATTTATTACTCACAAAAACAACTGCTGCCAGGTCTTCTCAAGAAGCCGTAATGACCAGCCAATGCTCGTAAATGAATATAAGTTTAAAGAAGGATGACAGTCGTCTTCGCTAAAAGCATGTTTTCTGGATTTCACCGTAAACATTTTTTCAGCAAATCCAAACCATACTCCACGACTTACTACGACTTCTTACGAACATGTTAGTATTTTAACTTTAGGTGAACTTTAAGAACTCTTGTATCTTTGTTTCTGCTTAGTTTCCGTTGATCGTTAACGAATAAAGAAGCAAATTCTCTTTCTCAGTTTTACAGAAAGAACATTTTCATTCATTTCAAACTAGACGATTGTGGCGTGTTCGTAATCAGCCAATAGAACCGTTTGTTATTTTGTAGCGCGTTACGAGAATTTTGCAGTTAATCAAAAAGCAAGCATTTTTGTCAGCTGTGTTATAAAAGAATTTGCTCATGCTTTTAGCTGTGCGTATATCGAGTTATGGATGCACTTGGGAAGTTTGGAGAGCACTCAAGAAGCTAGAGTTGCACTCGGCTATCGCCTCGTGCAACTCTTACGCATCTTTCGTGCTCTCCAAACTTCCCGCGTGCATCCATAACTCGATATACGCACACTAAGCATGAAAAAATTCTTAAATTAACGCAAAATGTAATAAGAATCGCCGCAAAATGTAATACTAACGTAAAATGTAATAACATTGACGCAAAATGTAATAAAATTTTCAACGCAAAATGTAATAATCTTTCAACGCAAATTGTAATAACTTTTCTAACGCATAATGTAATAACGCAAAATGTAATAATTTCCGAAATAACGTCGTGCATGCTATTTCAAAATCGGTATTGTGGCTCAGTTATCAGTAGCTGATCCAGATCTTCATGTGAATTATTATTATTATTATTATTATTATTATTATTATTATCAATATTGATATTAATAATAGTAATAATATTTATTTTCTTCTTCTTCTTCTTCTTCTTCTTCTTCTTCTTCTTCTTACTATTAATGAAATAACGGTTGAAACGTCGTGTTACTTCCGTGCTGAGCTAGTCTCCCTCGATCGCAGCCGTGTTTTGTCTCGTCACGCAACACTCTTCGCCAACAAAGGAGGAGGAGCATTGCGTGACGAGACAAAAATGGCTGCAAGAGCTTTCTGTACTGTACCGCAACTGTAGCAACTGAGAGACTTGGTTTAATTTCAGGTGTTGAATTTAATTCAGTCAAATAAAATAGCTGTTGTCGAAAACAAGTAATAGAATCAACTTTCAAAGCGTAATTCAAATGCATTTAAAATATAAGATATCTGTCACACTTTTTTTCATAAGAACCAGACAACTTTGGCTGTAGCTTACTTTTCCTAAGTTCTCATTTAATAGAGGCTGAATTGTTCTTAATGCTGTTTTTTAGGTCCAAGTTTCTTTTATGTTGAAGTTTCCAAGCTTTGCAAAGTCAAATCAGTTTGCCTTGTAAGGCAGTTGTCGTTTGCCTAGAACAGATAGCGCAAAATTTTTTTAGTTAGCCCAGTAACGCATTTTTGATTGCAATAGAGCTAAGCTGATGCACAAAAACATTGAATTTGCCTGGCAAGGCAGCTGTGATTAGAAGACAGGCCATCCTCTTTTTTTTTCTCCGTTTAGCGTCGTCCGACCGACCCAAGTTTTTGGCATTTTCAAAAAAAAAGTAACGACCTAGTTAAACCATTTTCCACTTGAAATAATTCTTTTAATCTGAAAAATGAGCATAGTAACAGCATCGAGAAAAACAGGAACAAAGACATAAACATTTTTTACAGTATATTGTGTATTTTGTTAATCCAAATATGTGAATGTTAACTTTTAACGTCGTCCTGGGGTACCAGGGCCTCCTATTCCGAGACTTCTTGTGATTTTGTTTTTTAGGTTTTTTTTTCAATCCGACCGACCGACTCAATATCAGGAAACGCATTCGACGCTACACGAAACCTTGAATTTTCTCAGCAACGCAATCGCCATTGGCTTAGAGTTGACGGCGCCAAATCTTGAACTGGGAGATCCATAAAAAGTGCGCAATTTCGTCTTTTTAGGGCCGACCATTTTTGACCACTTGAGGGGGGAGGGTGTATGGGTAATTTGGTTTGGGTTAGAATTTTTGGATAATTATGGGAAACTGTCTACATAACCCTCCCCTAAGCCAACATTAACACTTATTTCTCACTTAGGGCGAAATGTTGGCTGAGGAGACGGCTAGGTGCATGGGCACTGTATTGGGACCTGTATTACGTTCAAATCAGCGCAAACAAACGTCCCATTCGGTTCCCTAAAGATGATTACATCTCCTCATTTCAACTGTTTCATTGTAATATTAGCAATAATAATAATAATAATAATAATAATAATAATAATAATAATAATTAATATTAATAGTTATATTAATATTATTAATAATATTAATATTAATATTAATATCAATAATAATAATAGCTTATAATTTAATTGAAGATCTGAATTCGCTACTACCGATGACTGAGCAACAATACCGATTTTGAAATAGCATGCATGTCGTTATTCGGAAATTATTACATTTTGCGTTATTAAATTATGCGTTAGAAAAGTTATTACAATTTGCGTTGAAAGATTATTACATTCTGCGTTGAAAATTTTATTACATTTTGCTTCAATGTTATTACATTTTGCGTTAGTATTACATTTTGCGGCGATTCTTATTACATTTTGCGTTAATATTACATTTTGCGGCGATTATTACATTTTGCGGCGTAACACAGACTAAATTTTTGGGGATGCTAGAGCTTCAGTATTTGGGCCAGTTTTAGGCTGCGCTGGTCACTGGGAGAAAATTGTGTCCCTAAACAAGTCCCATAGTGCAACTTAAATATGGGCGTGACATGACTTTAAACCAAACTAGTTTCCTTTTTACACATTACATTCTCTCAGCCCAGGCAATATATTGATGAAAAGCGCTTCACCATCTTAAGCTAAATCCTAAGAGACAAAAAAAAATGGAAATATATATTTACATCGACACTTTACAGTTGTTGCTTAATGAAATTCTCTTCCATTGTTGCTTTTTATGTCAGCCCAGGAGGACTTTCTATTCATTTACTGTGAAAAAGTAGAGTGTCTTAAATTTCGGTTCATGTAGCTGTTATCAGAGATATGATTTCGTCATCCAGGTTTGTAGTTTTGGGTCTTGTCTTTCCAGCGTCAGTTGGTTTTCATCTGTGCTGAAGAAATCGCTTGTTTTCAATTCCCTGAATCCTTGCTGGGACAGCTGTCAGGAATATGACTGAATAAAGACAAACAATAATGTTACTTCTCACAGTATTAAGTAAAGTGTTTCTTGGTAAAGAAAATTTGAAAACAAAATTGGCGTTCCAAGGACTTTCTTGGGTTGACAAAAAAGGTTTCCTAAGACCTTAGATATTTTTAGGACAGCAAGTATTTCTTTGCTCTAATTTGAGCTTTAAGTATAGCTTACTTGGGATTTGAAAATTTGTCCTTAGTCGCCCCAATCCGTTATAGGTCGCTTGTCCCAGGCTCTCAGGCAGTAGTCGGTCATTGGCACCCAAAAATAAGGGCGTGGTCGATTGACCGTATTCCGGAAAAAGTAATTTAGGCATATATTGCAACTTAGAATACAGAAATTTGGTTGAAATAAAATATTAAGATTTATTATATGGAGGAGAGTGTTTTACTGGGAACTAAACCACTCGTAGATTTCATACGCTACTTCATCCGGGATCCGAGTGGCGTATTTTCCGTATGTCACCTTTGTGAGTGTCGTATCGTTCAATGACGTCACGATTCCCGCCTTTTGCTTTTGTTGAATTGGTTTCTCCATATAATAAAAAGAATATTACACGTTGGCTCGAAGATATGAATTTTATGTTCTCGTGGCAAGAACAATATCTCACTCGTTCGCTTCGCTCACTCGTGAGATATTGTTCTTGCCACTCGAACATAAAATTCATATCCTCTCTCCACCGTGTAATATCCTCTATGTATGTAACATTCCATTGTGGTCCCAGAATAAGGCTAAAAGATTTTTGTAATAACATTTCTGCGTATTGTTATTCAGGAATACGATCAATCGTGCTCATCCCAAGAAGCACCTGATCCTCGGTCCCCAGACTGCAAGCCTTTTTTCCCGGGTTATTAAAAAAGACCTAAGGTTTTGGTTTTGTTGGACCTGAGGTATAATGCTTGATTTAGCTCGTGAAATGAAGCAATTACCAAGGACTAAAACTGAAGACGACTTTCGGTGATTTATTTACCTGCTGGAGCTTGCAGATTATTATTTTTGTGGACATTATCCTCAATACTGATTGGTTCTGCTACGGCTTTGTTTCTGACGCATCCAGCGGATGTATGTTTCTTTTTACACAAAGCACCAACTACACGTGCCCTGACCTGTAAGAAACAGGTTAAATTGCAAAGTAAACTATTAATAGGCCACTTTCGGTACAGTAAAACCCGCGTATAAGAACCTAAATGTTAAAAACCTGTTATGCTAAGATTGTTCACTTAGATCCCTTTCACATAAGAACCTGTTTTAGCCTACAATTTTGAAACAGTTTCTCATTTTGAGAAATTCACTCAAACACTGAATACAGAAATATAAGAGAACAAGCTCTAAAAGAAGGAAATTAAAAAAAACTCACCTTGTGGTTTTGTTTTGTTTTTTGTCTCTTCACTTCTAGAGCCATTGGGAAGCCGTTTTATCGACGTTTAGTTAGTACAACTCAAAATCTTAAAATTCGATAAAACGGCTTTTAAGTGGCTCTAGAAACAAAGAGACAGTAAAAATCAAAACAAAAACATAAGGTGAGTCATTTTTATTTCTATTTTTGTCAAAAAATGGAATTTAGGACGTATTTTGTTTATTTTCATACATTCTCTTATAAATTCAAAGTCCAACGAACTCCCACAGAGTTTGCGCCGCCTGTGGTCTATGTGGCCCAGGTTATAGTTGTCGCACTGTAGACTGCAAAATAGCAGGGTTTTTTTGCACAGGTCAAGGTCTAGACCGAGAGGTTATGAGAAACAAAAAATGCCGACTCAGGAAACACTAGGCCTCACGGCTGAAATTCGAGCACCTCGCGCGCTCCCTGCCTTGAAGATTTCGACAGAAAAAACGACGATTCTGGGGTCTAAATTCGACAGAAGTGACTAGGATAACCAAAAACCCTACCTCAGAGTCCAGAACGCAAAAGTTGAAAAAGATGACAAATCCTTGCAAAGAGTTGAAAATTGTGAACAAATAATGAAAGACAGTAGTAGACGAGATAAACGTTAAAAGGCCAAAAGACCACGTTATTCCCAGGACTGGAAGAAGAATTAAGGACCTCCTCAGCCACGCCTTCACGTGTTGAACACGTGTCATGGATTCTCTGAACTTTGACACTCTATTTATTCGACAAAGCAAAGTGATGAACAAAACAGAGTTGACCTGAAACAAGTACAGAATAATACTGATATAGATTGATGTTTTTTATTGAAGAAATTTAAGGTATCTTAACATGTTTAGGGCAAAACGATTGCCACTTGAAGGTTTTTCATCGGATTTTAAAGGACCCTGAGTACTGGCCTGGCCCTAGGGATCAACAACAACCTCCATCGATGATCTCATTCAGAAGAGATTGTCAATGCTCCTAAGCAGTTTTCACCTTAAAAGAGTCGACCGACTGAATTTTTACACTCAGTAAACTGCGCAAATAAAAGAAGTAGAGCGGACAAAGGGAAATAGGATCTTTAAGAAAGAATACTTACCAAAACAATCATAGCTGCCGGAGCGACAAAGGCACAATAAAGAATGTTATGTTCTAATGTCAGCCAGCAGTTTTCAGCTACGTATTTGTCGATACCAGTTACTATAAGGGACATTCCCACTACTGTGCAAGGGAAACCTGAAACGAAGGACATTTTAAAAGATCTGAGCAATTTCTCGCTCTGATTGGTTTAGAGCTATGACTGTCATTAAAAAAGTACAGACCAAGGAAATGACGTGATGGTGAAGCTATTTGTTTTTCTTGCGCGCGAGCTTTCACGAAAAAAAAACCTCAATGGCACATAATGGCAGTTGGCGTAAAAAACTGTCAATGTTAAAAAACAAATCGACAACGATTTTCTATGGTCTATACACCTATCGACCAAAGGAATGACGTCAAAATGTTCAAATTTTTGCAGTGACACCACTCGCCTGCGGGTGGTGGTTCCACAGTGAGTTTTGAACATGTTGACGTTATTACTATGGTCGATGAGAGTATACAGTACACCATGGAAAATTGTTGTCGAATTGTTAAGTATATCTCATAACTTACTGACATACACTGGAGAAAACAATTTCTCCATTTAATAGAGAAAACCTTTGTTTTACAATCAAGATTTAAATAACGTTAAACTTCTCTGTTTTTGCTTTCCTTTTGTTCACTTCCTTTCTCACTGGAAATTAACCAAGGTCTCTCAAGAGAGAATAATGGAAACCATTCCAGTCTATCTTGCTTCTCTCGTATCCTACGACCAACGTTTTATCAGTTTTATTAAACACTGTTTCTAATAATTTCAGTTTGAAAGAGAACGCAACATGTACTTCTTATAGTTATGCACCCGGCGATGTTATTTAGACGTCTCTGCATTACGCAAATTTAAAAGCAAAGGACAAAGGGACGTTCAATGAGCTGGCGAGAAATGCCTTTTCTATTGCTTACCGCCTTCGTATGATACCAATTGTCTCCCTTGTTTCAGTTATTCGTGGCGTCTACTAGAATTTTTGTCAGTTTGCCTACATTTTTGACAATAACAAAATCGGCAAGATAGCTAACGTGCATTTACAAACTGATTACGATGCGGTGGTAGGTAAAGCAACGTCACTGCGCAAATATTTTGGCGTGTATTTCCTCCGCAGAAGCTCAAAGAGGCTTTTTGGTGTGAGTTGGCAGGCTCGATTTTTTCAGTTTTCGCGCCTTCATTTACTTCGCACAGCAGAAATCCAATAACGCTCCGTCAAGCCTCTGAGAAAACGGGAGTGATGACATAAATTGACGTTAACTTTTTTCTTACCCCATCCAAAAGTGTAAAACCACTTCATCTTTGAATGAATGTTATCTCCCAGGTCCGCTTTTATGATGAGTAAATAAAGCAGGACCCCATGGTTGAACATCCATGTAAACACACACAGGAGAAAATAATGAAGTAACGCCGCCATGGCTGTACACCAAACCTGTAAAGTAACACATAGAAAGTGAATGTTAACCAGTTAAATCCCAGAGTGACCGCCTATTTGTTCCTCCTCGCGCGTCTTTCGTTCTTGCCTGGCTTATGAAAGGAAACGGAAAAGACTGCTACGCAGGCTACTTACATCAGTATCAAAGCATACTGATCAGCTATGAGAACTGATTAAACAATCACCACAAGGGAATTTGTTTAGATCTTTTAATCAAATGCTCTCAATGAGACTGGAGAATAGGACAATCACATGACTTTTGGAGGGTAGATAAGTTAACTTTAACTTTAGACAAAGTTAACTTTAGACAAAGTTAACTTTATTTGATTAACCACAAAATACAAATAACGATAAAACAAGACAGATACACAAAAGCAAATGAAAGTGGCGAGGAAGCCCAAAAAGAAACCATGAGGCTTATAGACATCGGGCTCCCTCAGAGTAAAAATAAAGTTAACGGTAACGGTAAGGCCAGGATCGAAAGCAAAATACAATGAAGGTAAGTATAAATTAACTAATTACATAGACTGAGTTGACAAAATATAAGGTATGGTGCATGTAACAATAAGTATAAAAATAATATCAGACATGTGAAGAAATATAACTATTTACTACAAGATTTATAACTAATAATTCATATATAACTTTTTTTTCAATTTCGTTTTGAATAGGTGGAGAGAATTAGATTCTTTAATATCATTTTCTATAGTGTTATAATAAGTAGGTCCTTGGAAACTGACAGAAAATTTACGAAGGTTTGTTCTAAAAGAAGGAAGGTGAAAATCGTTCGCGTGTCTAGTGGCATAGCTATGGACTTGTTTGTTTAAAGAAAAATAATTGTTGAACTTTGAAGGCAAAAGAGAATGGTTAAGAGAAAACATAAGTTTACCTAATTCTAGCTGTCTAATATCGGAAAGTTTTAGTAGCTCTAATTCTTTGAAAATAGGGTCTGAATGAGAATCGAAAGTTGATTTAGAAATAATTCTGATAACTCGCTTTTGCAAAGAGACAAGACGGCGAAGATTGGTTTTGTACGTAGATCCCCAGACAATAATACAATAATGAAGATAAGGATAAACTAAACTATAATAAAGAGTTTCTAGACACGGTTTAGGTAGAAAAAATCTTGCTCTATTAATGACACCTATTGATTTCGAGATTTTACGAGCTACTTGAGAAATGTGCGGTTTCCAAGACAGATGTTCATCAAGGACTACACCGAGGAAGACCGTTTCCTTAACCTGTTCGATTCTCTGTTCGTTTATGCATACTTGCATTGGAAAATGATACCTTTTCTGTCTAGGCTTAAATAACATAAAGTTTGTTTTCTTTAGGTTTAAGATGGTTTATTATATTTGTGGCCCAAGTAGCATCATTTGCGTCCGAGCGGAGCGAGCGTGCAAATGATGCTACGAGGGACACAAATAAACTGTCTGCCCGACAAAAGTCATGTGATTATCATTACTATCAATACACAAGGCCAAATCGTACAAATTTATTTCATGCGGAAAGATTGTTTAACATGAAATCATGTTGTGGGTTGCAAATTCCATTTACAGCACGCACTTTGTCGTTTGGCCCGCGAAAAGGAGCGTTTTAGAGAGGGCAGTTTGTCATTTGGCCACGTGTAGTGATATTAATATTAAATTTTATGTGAATATTGGGGCTTAAGGGCCAGGGTGAAAGGATCTTAAGTGCAATCTGATTCTTATAACAACGGCAGCCGCTATTCTAATTGAATGGTCAGTCGCCAGGGAAACAAAATGAGGTGGTGCCACCGAGAAAGAAGATATCCAAGGGTTACTATTATAAGCATGAAAGGATAAGAATTTGTAATTTGTTCCGTTTTTATGAGTGGAAGTAATAATCATTGGGCTGAAAGAAAATGAGGAAAAGATTTCTTCGATATCTGAATAAAGCCTTCCAAATGGCCCATTGGGATGTTGAGTGTTTCTGGGTGTTGTATATTGTCAGTAACGCTTTGTGATGTGGTGTGAGTGTTGTGTAGTGCCCGTTTAATATTTTGTATTACGTCATCTGGAGATCGCATCATCTGCAACAGCAGAGACCACCCGAAACTGAAGAAGAAGCAATAAATCTACGATGAGTTCAGCATAACTTTTTAAAGCTCTTTATCTACTTGATTGGTAAATATCATGAAGAATTTTGTTTCCTCTGGTAAGGACTACCTCCAGAAATTTCGAGGAAGTTTTGAAATAGCCTTTTTTTTAAAGTAGGGAGGTGAGTGAGAGAGTGACACCAATCTAATGACGATAAAGAATACTTGAGATGAAAAAATTTACCTCCCCAAGGTGAAAGTTCTCATTGATCATGATTAATATGCAAGTCGCAGCAATAGCAATGCACAAATGTAATATCATTTTCACTCTCGGGCTCTTCAAATACTTCCAAAGCCATGCCGTTAACATGAAGGTCAGCAGTAGAAACAGCAAAGAGCATGCGCAGCCTATGGTGGCGATAGACTTCAAGTACAGTTCGTGATGAGGTTTGACCTAGAAAAGAGAATAAAAAAGTTTCAAGAGAAAAACGATTTCGTATTTCCAGTGCCATAGTGCGTCATGCAAGCTGCAAAAGGTATTTTGTTGTACAGTCCATCACTTCCTTGCTTATTTTGCGGTTCTCTACTGCAGCATGAAGAAATTAAAGCTATTGGAATTCGGAAATATACAGCTTGTATTATGGTTGTCAGTAACCATTTTGAATTAAGACAGGTTACTTCAACGCAGCTGCATGATCACGCTTGCCTTCACGGAAGACCCGTCTGGACTTCTTTGTGACACAAAATCGTCCCAAGGGTCCCGCCTCTTTCTCCACCCGAGAACGCTTGGTGACAGGGTACAGCATGTAATAATAATAATAATAATAATAATAATAATAATAATAATAATAATAATAGTAATAATAATAATAATACTAACAATAATAACAATAGTGATAAATAAACTGCAATAGATATTTGTTCTAAACTTAAGCTCATATTCCAGGAGCTGCAGGGGAATAAAAAAATAATCTTTTTTACCCGTTTGTTGTTCATTAACACTGCGAAGATTGTCAGGTGATCACACTGGCATGTGGTAACTCGCTCACTTGATTCGTGTTCCACACGCACGCACCCACGCGTTAACCACGTTCTCTGTGGAAGTCCTATTTGCCAAAATACACAGCTCCCAATAACATCTTCACTCTGCAGTCAAAAAGACAATTTACTTTTTGATCAGTTATTTGATTCATTTATCTATCTTTATGCACATCGGATAAATGTTTAGAAAACTTGAAGCAAATGAAAGCAAGTAGGAATTTTGCTGGGGGGATACAAATGATAGAAAAAAGTGCTGAACGATAAATGAAACCAGCGATAGAACTCAAGGACTTATGGATAAAGAACATAAAGAGGACACTTCTTCCCCCCCCCCCCCCAACAGTATGTTCGCTCTCTGGTAACTGTTAACGTTAATTTTCCACTTGTTACGGCTTGAACACCCCCGGAAATATATTAGTACTCATGCCTGGCGCCATTTCACAAATCTTCTTCTCGATCACTTCTAACTGTCTTCTTTTATCATCTTTTCTGTCAATAGATGTTATATACTGAACTGTATTGAATTTTTGTTGGTTCTAATTCAGATTTCTTCTTCTTTTTTTTCCCCTTATTTTGTATGGGGAATTAACCTGAATAACCTGAAGACGAAGTGGTATATTGGCGTGAATCAGGAGTGCAAAATCTTCTGTGCATGAATTGATTCTTGAACATACCAGCTTCGCTACATATTTTACATGGATGTTATTTCACATTTTTTAAATTTTGATTGCATATTTACTTAAATTACTCGGCACGTTATTGTCGCACGCAACTAAACTTCACAAAATATATCAATTTCCCAGTGAGAAAAACCCATCTTTACGAATCGACAAAATTGGTCCAAAGGAGCACAAAAAAGCTTATCCATAAAACAATAATTTAGTTGCATACGGTATATACGTAAGTTGCATTGTAATGTAGATGTTGTAGCAAGCGTTTCGACGCAAGCTGGCTGAGGGCCCGGGGGCTGAGGGACGAACTCTCGCGGAAACACTTGCTATGCTGGCTAGTTGAAATGTCCCTTGCCTTATTCTTGTGATAAAAAACAAACTTGATTGGTTTTCCCATCGGGGTGATAGGAGGCGGAAGAATTGTGGCAGAAACAATACTTGAGCCACTCTTGAATTTTGTCCTTCCATTCTTTTCCTCGTTCTTTGGACCCTCCTTTTCAAGTGTCAAGATATTGTTGAGAGTCTTGTAGACAATGGTGGACGCTTGAGTTGTTGAGTTTAAGGCGAACGCTTCACCAGGAACAAAGATTTTAGCGCCGTAATGGGAGAGGTCCATGCTGAGCTGAAAAAAAGAATTGGTGTCCTCTTCTCAAGAGAAAAAACAACGAAAGAAACAAAAGTAATATGAACGAAACGATTAAAAAGCGAAACAATAAAGCTGGTTTGTTACAATGGAGGAAACATGAAAATGGGAGTTGTGTGGATGCGATTGTCATTCAAATTATTTTCAAGAGTTTTGATTGGTTAGGAGTCATTACGTCACCCGTAGAGCCATGGCTTACAGCCACATGAGCAGGGCGGTGTTCGGGAGGTTAAGAGAATAGAAATTCATCTATTATTTTGCACATAAATGCTTCAAAAAAGAGTTTGGTCCTTATGAACTAATTGGCGGCCGTGACATCAGCCACAAACCACTACCTAAGAGGTTGCTCTGTTAAGGCGCGGTCAATGGTGTAAAAGGTTTTTTAAATTAGTAATCAAACATTTTACTTCACAGACAGAGATTGAACTCTGATAAATAAAAAACATGCTACAAATGAAGGCTAAAAGTAATTCTAGGTCATGAATTTTTTCATTTTACCTTTTTTCTAGTTGTTAAGAGATCCACCCTAAAAACAATGTTCTGCTTGCGGATTACCAGGTAAGTTAAGTTTTCCAAACCTGCGTCCAGTTGGCTACCAACTTGTGAACCAAAGTCGTCCATTGCCTTTAAAAGGTCGTCAGTTACATTACTACGGCTCTAAGAATTTGTAAACAAAAAGTAGTGAGAGCAATTTCTTGAACATAGTAGCCT
This sequence comes from Porites lutea, assembly GCF_958299795.1. Taxonomy (NCBI): domain Eukaryota; kingdom Metazoa; phylum Cnidaria; class Anthozoa; order Scleractinia; family Poritidae; genus Porites; species Porites lutea. The sequence continues at coordinate 45,019,167 of NC_133202.1, read as the reverse complement.
GCGCTACAGACGAAACTAAATTCTTGTTAGGTCCGTCTGCGAAACAGCGCCGAAATCCTTGTTCTGCCCCCCCCCCTCCCCAACCTGTGTACCAAGATTTAAGTACGCGCCTTGATTGGCCTGCTGTTAAAATACCCATTGTTGATTGGCCAATCCTGATGTTCCTTAGCCTCCCACGCAGGCGTTTTAAGGGGAGCTCGTTTTTCATCCCTCCCCACAAACGCCTGCTCAACCGAAAACAACATTCCTTTCCCACCGTTTTATTTGCCTGGTAAGTGACCAATCAACAGTTTTGAAATAAAGTGTTGAAAGACTAAACACGACTAAAAGGTGACCTTAGAGTTACCGTTTTCCGTCTTTTCTTTCCTCCGTTTGTGGGGAGGGATGAAAAAGGAACTCCCATGAAAACCCCTTCGTGGGAGGCTAGATGTTCCTTTGATTCTTTGAGTCCGTTGGCGGCGTAGAACCAGGATACCCGCGCTGCTTTGCAGAAGTTTAATACTTACAGTAGAAGTCTACTGACCGAAATTAAACTACGTCTGCGATGCAAGCAAGAAAATAGCTGCTGTTTTAAACAACTAAAGTTTAGGCCCAACCTCGTCCCCACGGCACTTTTCCCTGGCTTTGGAGGTGGGGCACCCTACCTACAAAGCCAGGGAAAAGCACCCTGGGGACGAGGTTGGTTTAGGCCAAACTTCAAACTTTTCATGACACGAACCAAACGCTAATTTGGGTCGGCCTAACGGCAAGTTAACATTGTCTGTTGGGTCAGACGTCGAACTTAGGACACGTCGAACTAATAAATTGAATCAGATAAGTACATTATCATACAGGCCAATTTAATTTATTAGTTTAGTTCGTCGCATGTGAAAGTCGACGCTTGTCCCGGAGACGATCTTCAGTCGTTCTACCCGCCTGAAGCAGATGGATAGAACGTGTTGGACGATCCAAACTTATCCAGACCAACTTCTCCTGAAAAGTTGGACGTTTGGTCTAAGCCTAAATTAACTTCACATACCTCTTGCAGATATAACCAAGTGGGGGTATTTTCTTCCTCCAGAAGATTACTTGCTACTTGTACAATATTTTGATGGTCTGTTATCGTATTAACTGCACTGTTGTTCACCAGTGAATTGTAGTTTACAAGTTGAACTAGCATCTTCACTGATGCTGACAATTCTTTTGCAGTGAGTGTGATTTCATTCCCTGGTTTAGTTGCGTTTGCAAGACTATTGATAAAACTGCTTACATTTGCCGAGGAGTTCCCTTTCAATAATTCGTCAATCTAGATCGAGAAAAAAAACACATAAAAAAGAAATTCAGTTAATGTAAAGTGATTTCTCAATATCTTTGTTCTGACTACAATGATCGTGATGAGTCACTGTCTAATTAATGAATTTGCGATTTCGTAGGTATAGATGTCATTCGGAAACTTGGGAGACGTTTGAAAAACAATGCCATAACAAGCGATACTGCTTCATTATTGACGCCGTTACTGCGGGCGACTAGTGGAGCCCGCAATCACCCTTATCTCCAGGTTGCTATTATTGTGTACGGTACGTATGTAGCCAGCATAGACTTACAGCATATCCCTATTTGTTTGAACTTCCACTAAGAATGAATGGAATGCGTAGAACGCAATCTGATCACGCCTGTTTGGATCGCTTGGGTTGGGCACGTTGCAAGGGAAGAAGAGACGGGACACAGGCAACAAGTTGGTTTCCTTTGGCTTGGAGATAAACTTTGCTGGTAAAAGGATTGGACAATTGTCATCTATTTCAAATCAGTCCTATTTTATGCACTCGAGGTCTTGAGTTTTGTGGCAAACGCAAAAATAGCCAGTGTCGTCTATTCAACGGATAAATGTCAGTAATAAAACGTGCGCTTAACGAACAGGGAGCGAAAACCTCTATTCTATCAGCTGTCGTTGGAACAGTTACTTGTAGGCAGTTGTCAGACCCCTGCGTGTGTTATTATTACTATCTCCGTTCCCATTCTTGTACACTGTTACTTTTGAAAAGGTATGTGCACTAGCATGCGAAACGTCAAGTTTATCATAAAGGTCATTAAATGTATTTTATTAGCATATGCGTATTACTGCTGCTCGTTTGAATTTTGATTCAAGCTAAGAGGGCCAGGAAACAAGGAACGTCACCTTTTATCAATGGTATTACCACGCATAATGTCTTACCATACCTTTCAAACTGGAATTTAACTGGTTTATCGTTAGATGACCGACGTGTCATACAAACCTCTTTTTGTAACGATACAATCTTGTTGTATGATCTTGTTGGTGGTGACGGGTTGGTAGTGACGTTACTTAATGTAATGTTGTCCTTTCCCGTTATTCCTGCGAGAGGGATGCAAAAGAAAAATTAGTCAAGGAAACTAGAAAATATGACAGAAATGTTCTCCAGTTTAAGCTTTTCAGTGCAAAATTTGTTGAAACCGATTGTTGACAGTTTGTTGTCAACGCTTCACGCATCAGCCAATCGTATTTTGCGTTGTGAGGCGAGCAGTCTCTCTTTTTTCTTCTCGGGCTGCCGCCCTCGTTTCTCGCGTCTCGCGGCTTGGCCGCTCAACACTCGCGCGGGCGTGCACTCCCCTTACTAAATCTGAAGAAAAAGAGAGACTGCTCGCAGTCTATTTTTAGTCGAGAGTGTTCTTTTAAGATAAATATAACTTGCTGGCCACTGCCAAAAATAAGTAGGCACTCCAGTGTAAAGGGAGTTATAAGTAATATATCCAAAACAACACACAGTGTTCCGACATTCAGACACCGAGAAGTGGGTTAAAATACGAGGCACGGCTCAGTTTTTTAAGACCGACTTCGAGGTGTCTGGATATCGGATGAAACAATAAGTGGCGTTTTTGATATAGCTTCATAAATGAACAATAATTCTTGGAGAAATTCAAAGGTAAAGTTCGCAAAATATTATCGTAATTAGTATCCGATATCCAAACCACCGTCAAGGTTATGATTTTCATTGTTTTCTCTTTAGGAATTATTAATGAGTTAGAGAAGTAATAAGCCACCTCCGATAGCTCGAGTCAGGCCATCTCTTGCTGAAAAAGAAAAACCCGTTCAATTTTAAAATATTTTAAAATTTCGTCGTCTTCATCGCCCTCTTCTGGTGCTCTTCAGCGACAACGACAACGACAACGTCAAAAAACAATTGGTTTTATGAGCAAAACAATAGCTCTGCACTTGCAACACGCTTTTCAGTACATTTCGTTGAAGTCTGCTGCACGACTACGACAGGAAACCTCCTAATGCGTCGTTTTATGGAGAACGTAAACATACGAAGAGGAATTTTCCTTACTCCTTTTAAACCAGGAAAAAATCCCTAACGATTCAACTTAGGGAAAATCGCCCACATTTGACAAACTGAGCGGGTCCAGACAGACGCGATTAAGTGGGAAAGGACGCGAATTCATTTTTTTAGAGCCGTTTCATCATCTTTCTCTGGCTGTATTTAGTGTAAAAGGGAAAAAATTGTTAATTGTATTCTTCTTTGCATTCAAATATGGGCAATATATATAAAAAATATAACAGTTTTTTTCCTTGGTGACAAAGCAGTGGGTAAAGGTGAAAGTAAAATTAGAAATGTGGGTGATACGTTAGTTGTGATAATTTCAGAAGCTTAAAATTTGGTGCTAGGTAGTAAAAACAAAGTGTTTCAATAATAAATTGACGTAGAGGAGCAGATGGTGTTCGGGAAAATGAGCCGTGTCTTATGTTATAGTTGAAGAATCAATTGTTTTTGTTTGATGGTGGAGATTGACGACCCTTAAGTTCAGTGTGGATGTTTTTACGAATCGAACAAACATTGTTACAATTCCTGTGCTTCGGAAATTTACATTCACGTGATTACCGCAGGGATATAAGATTGATGGACCTTAAACTCAACACCAGGGCCTTCGCAGCTCACATACCATGCATATTGGTTAATACAACAAAGGCATCCCAAGAATGTGGTCAGATTTTGCTAACACCCCCGCTTCCGCTTTACAGTTTAAAGTGCCGCTGACACCGCAACTGAAAATACGTTTGCGGGCTCGCTTTCACTCGCCCGCAATAAGACAAATGGGTGTTATTTGTTTAATTTTAGTCGGGGCTATAATTACCATTATGGTGTCTAAACAAGACGCTGTGGGACGGTATATTTGGGCGTCGATGTACTTAGACGTGTGTGAAGTTTTTTATGTGTAATAGGGATGTGTGAGTAGTGCAGTAGCGTTGTATATCTTAGGGGTTGGTTGAGATGAGTGAAGTGGGAGGCGTGGAATTTCATGGGACGTGGATTGTTAAGATAATGGCTGTACAGAGTAGTTTGTTAATCAGTGAAACTGGTTTCTCGTAGAATTTAATATAAAGTAACAAAAATATTTTTTTCGGAAGGTAAAAGTAATTTTAGGTGTTACAGTGAGGTAGTTGTGGGAGTGCTAATTTGGTTATAAGGGGATAGTGTAGTTACAGTCAGTTGAAATAAAGTGGTGGTTGTGAAAGATCTTATCAATAGTCGAAAATATACTTGTGCTTATTTTAAACGTTAGGCTTTCTGTTTAGGATTGATTTTCGGTTATTTTTGATAATATTTGTATGGAGAGAATGTGGATAAGGGAAATTTCATTTGATATAAAGAAGGGGGTATGGAGGTGTTGATGCGGGGGGTTAGGGGGGGGTGGGGAGGGGAGAGGCTAAATTTTGTGTGTGTTTTCGGGGGGGCTTTGAAAAATAAGTTAGGTCAAGTGGGAGGGCGTAATTTCTGGCTATAGAACTAAGGGCGTGATTACATGAGCCGGGCTATCTCGCTTTGCAGAGATCTCGACATTTTAGTTAAACGACCGGTTAGCTGGGATCCCAGTACTGTGATGCTGGGATCCCGGCTCGTGTGATCAGGCCCTTACTGTGAGTTGTATTGTCACGCAGTTTGCACGTGAAACCTTTGGAATTTACCGTGACGTGATGTTAAATCGTTCAATGCCCTCGCGCACACCACTAGGGGGGAGTTTATGAGAGATTGGTGAAGTTATTGAAGACACCCTTGAAAAAGACGTTTGGAAAAGAGATGTTGACTGAAGAAGAAAGGAGGACAACACGCTCAGTAGTCGAGGCACAAATAAACAGTTGCCCCTTGACGCATTACAGCGACGACACAAGCGACCCGCTCCCACTCACACTGGCTGAAATTATCATAGATCGACCCGTGATCGTGAGTGATGACCGCCTTCCAAGACTACGCTGGAAACTTGGACGGATAAATGAAATATTCAAAGGAAGAGATGGGCTGCTCCGTTCCGCTCTTGAAAAGACGTCACAAGGAGTGTTTCGTCGACCAGTCACCGTACTCCACATATTAGAGGCTGCTGACACTTTAAAAGCGGACAAATACTAGAGATAGAAACATTGTTTTTTTAATATTTTTTTGCAGATACTTTGCTTTAAATGCCTGCGTTTGGGTGGGAAAAGGACCAATGTTCTTAGTTCGACTGCAATCATGGAATTGGATTTTTGGAGGAAATGTTGCTACCGTAGATGTAGACAACTTTTACACGCGTCTAAAGGTTTCCGTTTCAAAAGGACATCCTGTTCAAGACGTTTAATGTTGAAATTGTATACCCTGTTCATGGTAAGAGCAATTTTAATTAAAACTACATTTTATAAACTTTAATCCAAGATCAGTCAGTGGTGAAAATTTTACGACGATAATCATTTTTAATGAAGGCGATTAAAAAATATCGGGATGGTCTCCAAATATGTCGCGTTGCAGCCGGCCCACGTATCGTCTAGACCATTAAATATAGTCCAATCTTTTAATTTTTTAATGTTTTCAATTTTTTTTGCATTTTTCGTTACAATTTGATTTTAATTTTTTTTTTCTTTTTAACTTTTAAACTAAAACACTGAGGCTTCTGCGAACTGTCGCTGTAAAACTTGTTAATTCTCCTAAGCGTTCGTCTAACTATTATGTATTAAAGTAGACTTCTTTAGGGAGTCTTTACATTACAACACTAAACGCTTGTATTTAAGCAGCTTATGACTAAAAATAATGATGGTCGCAAACATTGAAGGTTTTGCCAAATCTACGAAAGGGAACAGGCGAATCTGTGAAATTTTTACGGAAGGCGTGAGAAAATTTTGGGGCCACGGTTTTAGCTAAATAGACCGTGGCCCTAAAAAAAGTACTTACAGAGATTAGCGAATGTTACAGTAGCCCTTGTAACATACCTGGTAACATATCGTACAATCTATTTCTGGCATAATCCTGTTGATTAGTAATTGTAAGAGGACTGAGTGGAGTCCAATTCGGTCTGTAATCATACGAGTGATTTGTTTAATCACGAGTATGATTACAGACCGAATTGGACGACACGAAGTTCTGTTACCAATTAATCATAACTTTAACAAAATTTGTGATATAATAGGCTATTTTTTAAATCAAAACACAATCAAAACACAAAATTTTGTTTTGCTAGCAGTGAAAAAAAAAAAACCCATTTAAGCGCTCGCGTGATGGCGCATACTGCCCAATTACTTAGGCATGACGCGTACTGTCCTATTAAACTGTCCAATTAAGGCTGAAATCAGGGCAGTTGATAGCCAATCAGATTTGACAATTTTGTTATAGTTATGATTACATTCTTAATACGTGCCTGACTGCAATAAAAAGTAGACCTATTCGGTTAGCTTTCTGCATAAGCCACTTCTTTCTGTCGCTGTATCGTATTTCTCGAAACAGTGCATGGTAGCAAAAATCTAAATGGTTACCCTCTCACCCGCAGCCGCCTTCAGAACCTATCCCTAGTCTCCGAAAAAGACTTAAAGGAAGAACTGTTTCTAGTATACCTTAGCGGGTGTCTGTGACACAGGCTATCTTCATGAAACTGTACTTAATTTCTGACTTATTCGTTCCCATCTCACTTAATCGTCAGAATCTACATGTTTTGCGATAGTCCTCATTCTACCTGGGATACCATAGGTCTAAAAGGACTCCTTGTCTGCTGGTAAGACTTCATTGTTACTGTTTGCACTAACTTGCAAACTAGGCAAATGCCGGGCTTCTGTTGGTCATAACAGCTCCCTCTTCTCTTTTTAATTTTGTTAGGTACAGAGCTGCACCAGTAATAACAAAGTCATGTAGGTATGCTTTGACAGCTCGTATTTTTCTGAATGCCGAAAATTGTGCTTGATTTATGGAAATATGCTGCACAATATATTAATGCTAGCTCTTTGTTTCTTTAAGTATTATTCAAATGCCAAAATCCTTCTAAAACTGTCTTGGGACGTAACATTTACAAACTTTTGGCCTGGGCGAGGATTGGTCTCGTCATTGACCTCCACATTAGATCTTCGAGTTCTCTAACCAAAAGAGACCCAATAGGGAGCAGTTAAATTTAAATGTTGTTCCTAGTGTATAAAGGTTTAAAAGGCATAACGTCACTCTCTGTCTTTAATCACGGTTGTTCCCATAAAAGAAGGTGGAATTTCTTCCCCCCTTTTTTTTCTTATCTCACATTTACTCACCTGGAAAAAGGCAAAACAGTGCTTCAAATACGTGACCCCGACATGATTGCACCTCCCTCGCGGGAGGTGGTCGGTTACACAATCGTGTTCTACTTGCAATACCGGGGGGTTTACACTGTGACCATTGACTCCACTCTCCCAATCCACCGTCAATAGGAGCGCCAACTATTAACAGTAAAGTAAAATGCATTTATGGAGTGAGTGATTCATTTGGCTTCTATACAATATAACTGAGTAATTTCTGGCCCTTTCTTCGGTCGAGAGCTAAGGTCTATAACAGCTTATACTGCAATAACTAAGTGACTGTGCGCCTGCTTATTGGTTCAAGAGCTATGGTCGTTGCAGGAGGGAACACAAACTGCAGTGTTTTATCAGGGTTCAAAAATTAATTCGAGCGCGAAGCACGAACAAAAAAGGTGCTGTGATTAGTTCGCATAAAAAACGATGGCGGAAACCTGTTTGTCAATTCGTTTTTGCACTGTTGCTGAAGAAGAAGTAGGTTGCTATCCCAGAAGAAAAAAACCTAAGGCCGTTTACAAAAGAAGGGATGAACATTATATGATTCAAAATGGTAAGAAGTACAAACTTAGTTGTTGTTTGTGACAAACAAACGACACTTTCGAGAATATTTAAGAGCGAAGGTCAGGAAAACTCGAGCAAAATCCTGATTTCGTGGCAAGAGTTGAAAAAATAGATTTCTTTCACTTTCTTTGTCCATAGATAGCTTTTGGGTAGATAAGAAACGTGATGTAAAAGAAAGTTGAAGACGCGGGGAGGGGGGGGGGGGGGGGGTGGACCCCCTTATTTTTAGACCAAAATGACAAAAATTTTTTGAGACCGCCCCCCCCCCCCCCCTTATCTAAAGGTCTGGATCCGGCACTGGTTTGTAAGTATGATAAGGTAAAAGGCATAACGATGTTTGCTATCAAATTGATTGCATATTTGGCTCTTTCATCGTCCAAGACGATTAAGACAGAGTGTATGCGAGGAGATAGTCTAGCGCCTTTGTCGATTAAGTGGAAACCTGTTTGTTTATTGACAACTGAAGAAAAGGAAAAAGAAATTTTAGTAACCTGACGGACATCCTAAGAGTTCCATCCTCATAGAAATACGGTCACGCCACGTCTTAGGATGCACCCGAATGTAGCGTGCATCTATGGAAGGGTTCAAAACGTTCAAAACCACGGTGTTGCGGTCCGGGTGTCCATTGAAGACCTGCAGCAGATAAATGAAGCGTTATGGTTAAACTGGTTAGTTACTTGTGGAGGGTAACAGTGTTGCTAAGTTTTTAATGTGGGACTAATCTTTTGAGACAATTTCATGTTACAGAGTCGAGATTCAATTAGTTTAATTAATTGCTAGAATTTGCCTTGCTACGATTTTCATTGGTTTCCATACCTTGCTGTTCTGATAAGGTGTATAGGTGGTGCCGCTGCTGCTGTAGGAGATAGTAAAGCTCGCAACCCATTCATCCGCGTCTTGTCGTCCCTGGATCTGTATTCCTGTCACCTCGGTTTTAGCTCCAAGATCCACTTGTAACCACTGATGAACGTCATTTCTGAGGGCGGACCATGCACCAGTCTTACCTCCTCCAGCCTTGAAATTGAGTCTGCCATTGGTGGCGCCGTGTGCAGCGTCCCATACGGTTGAAGCTGTGATCTGGCCATCGGTTATTTTTCTGCTCTCCATTCCGAGAGGTTCGGAACATGCTATGCACAGAGAAGACATCATTATTGCAAGGGACTGTAGTGCAAGTTTAAGCTTAATTGTTTTGAGCGGATGCGTCTGTTAAGTTTATGATGTTGTAGAATCATTCTGTCCAGTGTCGAAAATGTTAGCTCTTTTTGTTTGCTAAGTGAAAAATGGCTTACAAGATTGTAAGAAGAGGTGTTTTTTTGACTTTAATTTTGATGCCTACTTGTATATGTTTGGGGCGTATTTTTCATATCACGTTGCAGGGAAATGAAAGCGTTAAAGACTCCACTTGTAATACAGTTATTGTTGCTGAAGGGTTGATGGTAAAATTGCATTAGTTTGCAGGGGCGTAGCCAGCCCATAGGCCCGTAGGCTCGGGCCCACAATTTCTTCTGCCTGCTTGACTCATTAACATTACTCTTCCCAGTATGAAGTCGAAAATTGAACTTGCGTACGAGATATGATCGACCACTGAAGGAGAGGGAATTATTGTGATGGAAAACGCACTACATGATCAAATGGCCACCAGTAAATTGTTGAGACACTTCCATATTGTTGTCCTCAAGAGTTCCACCCAAATTTATCGTGGGCATTTACTACACTTCTAACTTTGTCAATGATCTGCAGTCTGAGAGAGGTCTTCGAGTGAGAGTGCCTTGAGCAAACTAAAAAACCCACAACGATAAAAGAAGATCTCCAGGTGGACTTGAACTTACACATCTCCATAAGGATCCACAAGGATCATGAACGTTTGAATGCCGTTGACTTACTGAATGTTACGCGAAACTGGCGACCAAGAACTGTAGCGTTTATCCTTTGCCCAGTGAGTCTTTTAAATCTAACCACCACATTGTCGTGATAGAACCCTAATCTTCGAGGAAGACCAAGAGCATTTTGGCCAAGGAATTGTTATCTGGAGCCTGCTAACTGAGATGTTAATATACCATATCTCAGAGACGATGTGCCAACAAGAACTATACTAACCCACTGAACAGCCGCACTAAAGTAAGCCTGCGAGAATAAAGGTTCTTGTTCAGGATGTTAAAACAAACTCAGAACTCATTTAAAGAACTCCTGTTATAAAGTCAAGGCAGACCAACTATTAAACCTTTCAAGCGAGCAACGGAAAGCAGGAGAAGAAACAATACACATCTTTGGGACGGTCAAGTGCGCCACTTATCAACCTGGAGCATCCAGAGACGAACAGATAAAATATGCATGCTGAACATCTTAGATATGTGACGTTTTAACGGTTGTTAACTGAGTATGTTTTTTTTTTCCTAATTATAGAGCTGGTATGGACGACTCTGCAAGTGCCATCTCGGTAGCTTAGTACGAGTATTAATGGGTAATTCCATATACGTGGCATGCGGTCATTTGCTGAAATCTTCGGAGAGGTGATTAAAATTGCTACCCTATCGAATTATTGGAATTATCTTCATAGCCTTTGTGGACCTGAAAGTTGCACACTATTGGATGTTGCACCCCGTGACTCTTGGTTGAAATATCTTAAAATCTGGCAAAACTCCCCCATCTACTATTAGGTCTGTGTTGCGTCAATTCCAGTACAAAATGAGGAGCTTCAAAACCAACTGCTATTCGCCTGAGTGGGCTACATTCGAGAAAATCTCGGAAATAGGCGCGCAACAGATGAGTTGCATGAAGATGAATAGTCCAGGTTTCATTCAACTCCTTGGTAAGGTCATACCCGCCAACTAAGACGTAACGAGGTGACTTATCGGTGCCACTTTCACTTTGTAAGAACTGGGAAAGGCACTGACGCTGGTTAGATGATTTGGAAGCCTCTAGAAACAAGAGGATTGAACTTCTCTTTTCGCCGTTGGTAGGTCGGTTGTCAGTAACATGTATCAGTGGATTCGGTGCTGAGATCAATAGTTCGAGATTTAGATACAATCTATTCGACGAGCTACGCATACACTTAAAAGAAATAAAAAGAATAAGCCAGAACATTGAAGGTCGGGTTGTGTAACCTGAGAAAAATTCCAGTGCAGCGTATTACCCGGTCTCCTTCGACGCTACCTGTAGGGAACAGGCCTGCAACATGTCGAAGAGCTGGCTATGCCCCTGGTTTGTAAGTAGTTCCCTTTTAATTTTCGACGCCCCCGTGGTTTGTAAGTATGATAAGGTAAAACACATAACGGTGTTTGCTATCAAATTGATTGCATATTTGGCTCTTTGATTATTCAAAGGAATTAATATAAGACCGAACTGTAGTTGAATGAGTATGCGAGGAGATAGTCGAGCGCTTTTGTCGATTAAGTGGAAACCCGTTTGTTTATTGACAAGAAAATGAAAAGAAAATGTTAGTACCTAACGGACATCCTAAGAGTTCCATCCTCATAGAAATATGGCCACGCCACGTCTTAGGATGCACCCGAATGTAGCGTGCATCTATGGAAGGGTTCAAAACGTTCAAAACCACGGTGTTGCGGTCCGTGTTTCCATTAAAGACCTGCAGCAGATAAATGAAGTATTTTTAAAAGGTTAAACTGGTTAGTTACTTGTGGAGGGTAACAGTGTTGCTAAGTTTTTAATGTGGGACTAATATTTTGAGACAATTTCATGTTACAGAGTCGAGATTCATTTAGTTTAATTAATTGCTAGAGTTTGTCTTGCTACGATTTTCATCTGTTTCCTTACCTTGCTGTTCTGATAAGGTGTATAGGTGGTGCCGTTGCTGCTGTAGGAGATAGTAAAGCTCGCAACCCATTCATCCACGTCTTGTCGTCCCTGGATCTGTATTCCTGTCACCTTGGTTTTAGCTCCAAGACCCACTTGTAACCACTGATGAACGTCATTTCTGAGGGCGGACCATGCACCAGTCTTACCTCCTCCAGCCTTGAAATTGAGTCTGCCATTGGTGGCGCCGTGTGCAGCGTCCCATACGGTTGAAGCTGTGATCTGGCCATCGGTTATTTTTCTGCTCTCCATCCCGAGAGGGTCGGAACATGCTATACAAAGCCGAAAATGCATTCGTTCAGAGAACTATAGTGCGAGTTTAAGTTCAATTGTTTTTGCACGATTACTGCGTTAAGGACTTGCAATTTGGATGCCTACTTGCATTTTCCTGTGGTGTATCATTCACAGCACAATGTACGAAAAATCATTGTAAAAGTTCTACTTGCAGCAAAGTCCCTTTAAAAACTCATTGTCATGGCTAAAGCGTTGTTTGTAATATCAATTTTCTGAAAGCTCAGCTCTCGCTTGATAGACCTGTGTACTTTTTCTTTTGCAAAATTCTGTATCATTTGAGGAATAAATTTTTGAAATGGAATGGTTTATGTCAAATCTAATACCGTAATTCAGCGAAACTGGTTTCTCATAGAATTCGATAAGAAGTAACATCTTATTGGAAGGTAAAAATGATTTTAGGTCTTGAAGTGAGATAGTTGTGGAAGGCTGGGAGTGCTAATTTGGTTATGAAGGGATGGTGTGGTTACAGTCTGTTGAAATGAAGTGGTGGTTGTAAATGTTCTTATCAATAGTCGAAAACATACTGGTACTTAGGGACCGGTCATTATTTATCGCCTGTGGTGGGGGCGGAGGATTTGGGACTAAACAAGATGAAATTTAGCCGATCCTCCCAAATAACTTTTGATGACTTGCGAGATCCCCCCCCCCTCACGTCTTCATTTTCCAAGCAAATTTGAGTGGTCCCCACTCTGAATCCTTCCAAAGTTTTCAGCGACCCCCCCTAAAAAGCTAATTGGCCGTAAACCTGCGGTGGCCAGAAGATTAACCGCATTGCGAAGATCTAGATGGATGAGAAAAGTGAAATTCAACAATAACAAATTTTTCAACCCCGGGGAAAAGACCTTAGAAGACAAATTCCCTGTCCGTGGGATACATGACTAGATAAATGCCGCGTGAAACGCTCTGGGGAGGGGGGAAGGGGATGGGCACACTTGAAATATGATAGAGATGTCCTTTAAGAGAGGTTTATTGGCTTACCTATAACATGAAGTATAATGCTGCGGATGCTCAAGTATCCTGCAGCTCTTATTGTACAGACGTAAGTGCCCGTGTCATTTTCTCGGACTTGTTCTATCAACAATGTGCCGTTTGTCGAATTAAGCTGCAGATCAGGCGTTGGAATTGTGACTTTATCTTTGGTCCAAATCAAATTCTGGATAGTAGAAATCGAGCTCAATGTTTTGTTAGTACACCTTAAAAGAACTTTGGATCCACTGTAGACCGAAAGGTTTCCTGAGATAGACTCTGTTATCAGTCCAAAGGCTGTAAAAGAATAAAGAGAAATGACAGAAATGCTTTCTTCTTTTCAATCAATCAATCAATCAATCAATCAATCAATCAATCAATCAATCAATCAATCAATCAATCGATCGATCGATCGATCGATCGATCGATCGATCAATCAATCAATCAATCAATCGATCAATCGTTGTTGCGTAACATAAACATTATTAAGGTTTGCTTGGGGATGTTGGCGATCGCCGTTATTTAGGGGTCAAAAATAGCACGAAGAATACCTCAGAACTTCGTGTCCTTGTTTTATTTTTGGTCTGTTCTTAGAATTTTTGGCCGTTTGAGGGTATTTCAAGCGAGTTTTAGTTCTGCCGTTGTTCTCGGCAGAACGTCAGGGACTGGATGAGAGGGAACCCCTCTTGCCTGATCATGAACGTCTCTATTAAAAATGCTAGTTGGATATGAGATACCCTGCGAGCCAGCACTCTCGCTAATCTTTGAGTTCGAGTAGAGAAAAGAGAAAACAATAAAATCTCCTATTCCATCAATTGTTATAGGGCGGAGGCACTTGCGGCTAGCGGTTAATATTTTGGCTTTTCTACGGCTAACGGTTAATTTCTCTTTGTTACGTTTAACAGACATTTGATGAAGAAAAATCAATTATTTGAAAAAAAATTCAGAGGTTTCATCGCTTTAAGCCTCCAACGACTTTTCCGGGGTCGGAACAATACCGTTCCCGGGATCCGCACTATAGGAATCATATATGAAGTATCTACCGTCCCCGTTGTCCTGGCCAAGGATAGCGCGGTCTCTAGGAACGAGATTGGGGTCGGAAAATAGGTAAAATGGGGTCCATCAGCCATCAGACTAGACACGGAAACTCGTAAAAAAGCCATATTGACACTCTCTACAAAACAATTTATTGCTAGGAAAAAAGATTTTAACGGTTAACTCTATGCGACTAACGCATTCCAAAAAAGCACGTTTTAACTTTAAAAGTAATATTCTTCTTTTCACCATTCGAAGATTAAACTAGTGACTCTTGCCACATGTACAGCTGCATGTACACCCACAGGACCTGTTTTTTTGTTCAGCACTGACTTGCGTTCTTTTCTGCTCATCATTCAGGGGTATTGTCTCCAAGTTTTATATTTTCTTGCACAACAATAGCTAGCATTTTTGCATATTTTTAAAATGCATTGTTAGTTACTGCTGTTCTCGTGAAAATGAAACTTGGAGACAATACCCTTGAATAATGAGAGGCTTTCACTTGTAAACAAGAAACTTTTGCTAAAAATATAGTAGGATTAAACCCTTTGTTATAGGTTTTTGTTAGCTTTCTTGGATCTGACCGTGCATAACGTTCAATAGCATTCCTATCATTTTGAAGTCATTGACCAATAGAAACATTGCGTTAATTTATTCAGTCATAATTTGTGAACAGAAAACAAAGCATTGTGCACGGTCAGGGAGCTTCCAACATAAACTACAGCACTATTGTTTTCAACTTTGAAGTTTGCTGGGTTTCCTAACCACTCTCCTCTACTAACTATATTTTTTTCGTGAGATCTACATATTTCTTCATTTTGTATTCTATTTCATGCATTCAGTTTTATAAGTTTCATAAGAAGTCTGTCATTTTTATGAGACTGGAGGAAAAACTACAAGCGTTGCAATACTCAGTGCAGATCTAACGAAGTTTAAGTGCCTCCTTTCAACTCCCGTATTAAAGTATTCTGCTCTAAAGTGTTAATTTTACAGTGCAAAGTAAAAAACTGGAATTATTATTCATTCAAATTATTTCTCCGTTTCGGATTGGCTCCAATCCGCCGACTAAGCCTTCAAAACCAACCGACGCTGACTAAATTTGGAAGATGCGAGCAATATACCATCGATTCGATGGAATATATTTGATCGGAAACGAGGTAAATGGATCATGGTATATTTGATTGAAAACGAGGCTGCTAGGGCAAAAGACCATCGATCAACCTCGTTTCCAGGCGCGGTGACCTAGCTGTTTATTCACGAGTGAACTAAAAAAATGGTATTCACGGCTATCCGAGACGAAATAGCTGAATTTCTGACTAAAACTGAACGGAAGGAAAGAAAGAATACCCAAAACTTCGTTATAAGAGGCTAATGGGGATGTCCCGCTGGATGGGGTCGCAATTTCAATAGAGTTACTAGAACGGGGTCGCACATTTTCGGATTTTTGGGGTAAGACAGTTCTTCATATTTACGTTTAGGCAAACGTACCAAGATGTTTGTACTGCAGATCAAAAGGAAAGTGTTCTTCATTCAGTCTAAAGAATGGTTAAATTCATAAGACTAAGTTGGGATCGCGAAAATTACATAGTTTCCCAAAAGTGGCCAAGTTGGGGTCTATAACTGGCCACAGAATAGACAATAATCAAGAGACTATAAAGGGGACAGAGAGGGCATCCCCCATATAAACCCTATTCCATAGGTAATTCGTCTCGAGTTATTTTTAGAATCGGGATAAAGTTACCTCGCGCGAGGCGTGGATGTTTCGTGGAGGTTTCGCATGACCAAACGCCGTGCAAAACATGTCGGGCGAGAGGTAATGAAAGCGTAAAAAGACCGAGAGCATTCCTGAATATTGAAGCGAAATGAGTCGGCGCTCACCTGGGAAAAAGGAATCGCTGGACTCTTTGACAACCCTTGAAATCAGTTTAACTCGAAGTTGTCGTAACCTCAGTGCTTTAATAAAATGAGAAATTTTGCCGGTCTATTGAAACCGGTCGTTTGTACAATTTAGGGAGTTTAAGATCCAACGACGCGGACGACAACTAGAACGTCAAGAAAACAATAGGTTTAATTAGCAAAACAACAACTTCGCACGTGCAACACACTTTTTTTGTTCATTTTTTTCGCGTTTTTGCACGACTACGACGTGAAAATGCCTAATTTCGCGTTTTATGGAGGACGTAAATAAGCAACGACGAAATTTTATTTCTCTTTCTGAGCTTGAATATGGTCCCTTGAAATTCAGCTTTAGGAGGGTTCGCCTACAATTGACAAAGTAATTGGGTAGGAATAATCGCTATAAAGACTGAAAAAAATAAACATCAAACCAGAAATTGCTCTCTTCAAACTGTAAATTATAAATGATCCTGAGAGAATATTCAGTGTGTTAAGGATTTCCCTGCTCTACTGTTAGCTCTATACAAGAGAGGAAGGGCGATTCTTTTTTAATTTCGGTTTCGCTAACACAGCTTTCGGAGAAATCTCGCTGTAGTCGTTTTCGTCGACAAAAGGAATAGCAAAATCGCTCCCCGCGTCTTCCCCCATTTTGTTCTGCGTCATTTCGTGAAGGACGCGTGGCTCTCAGCGTGGGTCATCCACGCGGAACACATTTGCGCTATGTGATTGGCTGTTGTCTAATCCCCCTTGATATCTGTGGTGTTAAAAATAACTCGAGACGAATTACCTATGGAACAGGGTGTATATGGGGGATGCCCTCTCTGTCCCCTTTATAGTCCCTTGACAATAATGGGGTAGGGCCTCTGGTAGGCCAGCGGCACATACCTTGCAAAAATTAACCCAAGTCCCCCCCCCGGGAATTCTTCACATCCTACGAAAGCCGAATTCAATTGCTAATTATGTTGTTAATCTTCCGTTGATAAATTTATCTTGTCTAGCTTCGATAAACGCGCACTTGTTAACACTCAAGAATCTTTTTTGTTTATTATTCTATTTTTTAAACTGTTATTTAATTTTTTTGTACACTTTCATTCCTCTGCAAGACTGAATGAATATAAGATATCGCAAAAGCTACTTTTTGTTGTTGTTGTTGTTGTTCAGCTTTGTCTTGTCCTGTCACGGCCGGATTACCAAATCACCAAAAGTATTAACTCCTAACAATCGGCAAATGTTAATTATGAGGAACTCTACAGTTACTTATGAGATATCTACTTTTTGGCGCATTGGTGATACAAGTTTTTGAGTATATCTAAAAAAAAGAAAAATAAAGGTGACAAAGATTAAAGGATGAGAGACCTGACAGATATTGCTTTCAATCCCCTTTTCTGAAATTTCTTTCTCCCATATCATCTACTTAATTGAAAGAGGTTTTGAAATAATTGGTGAAAGTTTGCGCATGGTAATCAATATTGAGTACACAATAGTAAGCAATATTGAGCCTTTATTGTATTGCTCCTCATGGTGCCATGAACCATGCGATAAGCAAACCTTATCTCTTCCAGAAGAAAAAGAATTAAAATAAGAGAATTTTGAATGCCCATGGGTCTCAATATTAATGTAAATTTTATCCGTCGTGGGAGTTTTGCACTAAGCCTTGTTTCAGTGGACTGCATGCATTTTAAATACCCCGGAAGTTGGTCAAGTAAAAGTCCCGCAATCAGGGACAACGAACAGATTTTAAAAGTCTTCACGTCTCGTGAGTAATACTACGTCAATACTTACTCGTTCTTTTGTGAATTTTACAATTTGCGAATACGTAGATCGAAAATCGTGTATCTGAACAGTCAACAAAAAAATAGAAATTTAAAATTTACGGAGAAAAGTTGGTACTGACGAAAACATTGTTATAAAGGATCAATGGCTAACGACAACTGAGGTGATAATATTACATAAACATTTGTCATATGATACATAGCTTGACATAACTAACTCTGATTTACCTGGTTTAGGGAGAGTAATCCACAAGGTCAAAACCACCAAATTAAAGTGATTAAACATTTTTGTGATCGTAAAGACGAGGTTGTTCGTCTGAGTTTACCGATTTATATGTGGAATAATGAAAAGGCTCTTTCGCATTTCCTGCGTTTCAGACAGCAATACACAAGTGTGGCAATATTTTTCCCCCTAAAAATATCATGCTCATGTTGCGTGGGAACCTTGGAAACAAAAATAAACGAAACGAGGAAGTTATAGCCTAAAAACAACTAAGAAAACACTTCTATTCGATGACGTAGGAAGGGACTGGTCACGTCAAGACTGGTGAAAATCGTTGATACAAAATCTCCAGTTTCATATCCGACCTTTTTCTGAAAATCTTTCCAGTTTAGGTATAGGCATGAAATTGATTGTTTTAAACAGAAGATACTTTTGATTGCTGCTGACGAAATAAGATACAGTGGAACCCCGATAACTCGAACTCCCCGCTAACTCGAACGAAGTCCAATTTCTCTTGGATTTAGCCTCACTTTTTAGTCACTTTTACTCGGTTAACTCGGAACTCGTCGGATAACTCGAATTCCCCGTTAACTCCCTTGATAAAAAAGACTGAAATTTACCCCAGTTACTCGAATCGTGGTTCTTTTAACTCCACTCGGGTGCCATACCATTAGCTCTTCTTGTTGCATAATGCATCAGTCTTTTCCAGTTGCGCCCAGCCTCTCCGCCCCGGGCTGACCCCCAGGCATTAGCATTTTTTTTGCCTTGGATGGCAAATTCCCAAGGGTGGGAACTCTTGATACGTCAAATCCCCCGGGGTGGAGACGAAAAAAGAGTGCAAATGCCCCGTCCTCCGTCAGCACTGCAACATTTTTCATTGATCGCACAGTCGAATAGTGCCGTTTTAAGCATTTTAATGTGCGATTTTTTGTTTCAGGTAACGTCTTCCTTTGTAATAGCGCTAGGATTCTAATTAAGACTTCACGCCGAGACGACATGCCCCAGTTTGTGGTTTTAGTATTGATATAGAATTGTTGACATTAAAATTAACAGAGCGCTGTAAAGTTATATGTTATGAATAGTTTTATAAATATGAAAGGATGTTCTTCAAATAATATCAACAGAAATTGATTCACTAACCAAAAACTGTTGATTCACGTCGATAGCTTCCGAGTTTTGCTATGTCATTCTGGCTTTTTTCCAGATTCCACGATGTTTTAGTAGACATTTTATGAATCTCCTGTAAAAAAGGAGCCAAATCCTCCTCCCCTGGGGCAAGTGATGCTCGATATGCCAAGTCAATATATGCACTATTGTCTCGTTCTGTTGTGTGAAGTTTATTGTGTTATTGTACGTTTAAGGGCTAGGGATCATTGTTAATTGTGTTCTTTGTGACGTAACTCGAAACTTGCTATTCACTTGGTACATCGTGCACCAACCCCTGGGGCAGATCATGGGCGCAGGATAAAAGTAGCCTGGCTACTAGGTTAGCAGTTTTAGAGAAAATTCAACGAAGACGATGATTCACACTCGACTTACTTGACTGTCTCGGGTGAAAAAGGTCATTCAACATTTCATTGGCTCATTACATTTTTCGTTTTTAATTGAGGACAAAGTTATTTAGCAACGTTGGTTATGCCAAAAAATTGCACAAAAATGCTTAGGAATCTTACTTTTGTTGTAAAATTTGCATATTAAAGCATCAGACCAAAAAAAATTTTTTGTTTTTTCGAGCGACTTTTGAGCAACTTTTTGAGAGATTCCGGGAAACATTTTGGAAAATCTCGAGCCACTTCTGGAAAGCCCTACCCTCGATGCCTCAATCACGCATTTCTAGCTGGAATCGAGGCATCGAGGGCTAATAAACATAAATATAAAAAAATATATTTAAGTCGTTGCCATTTTGGAATAAGGTGTATGAACAGTCTAAAACAGAGTCTATCTGGCTGTAATCTTTCCCAAACAAATTGAGATCCTCCATGAAAAAAAGATTTACATAGCGACACTCGGGTAGCCTGTTCACAGCTTGCCTCAAGTAAAGAGGAGGAAATGACGACGGAAATTTAATTTATTCATCTCCTGCGGGGGTGATTTCTGACGCCGTTTTGTTTGTTTTTCCTTTACGCGGCTCCCACGCGAAAATGTGCGCGCATGTCACACGAGATGGCACAATTTGTGCTAAAAATAGCACATATGGCTACTGTCTTTTGATGGAACCAACCCGATTACTGGAGAAGGTATCCAGTTACGGTCTCCTACCCTGATTATGGCTCCTGATCTGCAGTAAGACTTACTGCACCATTAGGCATTATTTGCTGTGTTTACTTATTATATCGACTAGTGAGCCACGCGCACCCATGCAAAACGGACTCTCTTTTACCTATACACCTTTGCTCTGGGATCGTTGTTTTCTATTAACTCTGATGACTGGCGCTGAATAATTCTCCAGTCCATGAGCGCGTGCCATCGGTTCAGAGTAAAACAGGATCAACTTTGTCTTTTGGGAGTTGAGGCACAGATTACAGTCAGATGACCAGGGGCATGGAAAGATGATCAAGGGCCTGTTGCGGTTGCTTCTCCAGTCCATCAAATTAGATTGTCTTCCGTGATCATAGATTGTGGTGCCGTCGGTAAATTGATGTGACATGACGGACCGTAAACAATCTGACAAATCATTCACTTACAGATTAATACAGGTCCTAGAATTGAATCCTGTGGAACTCAACCTGTTGAATGGAAATGTTTTGGGTAACCTGCGCCAGTCTCTCAGTAGTAGGGAAGTCGCGAAAGCGAGGTTAAGGGAGGCAGCGCGAAAGTTGGAAAAGGGTTCTTAACGATCTCCGCACATTACTATTTTGGAAACTGGAGCGGACTAAATTTTTGGGGATGCTAGAGCTTCATTATTTGGGCCAGTTTCAGGCTGCGCTGGTTACTGGGAAAAAAATTGTGTGCTCAAAAAGGGTCCCATAATACAACTGAAATATTGGCGTGACATGGCTTTAAACCAAACTAGTTTCCTTTTTACACATGTAATTCTCTCATCCCAGGCATCAAAAGTTCAGTTAGTGAAAACCAGCAATTAACTTTTAAGAACAAACTGAAGAAACACCTTACGTAACTTATTCTTTCCCTCGATCCCCCATCTCCTTTTTCTTTCCTTTTTTTTTCGTTGCTTTTTTTCATTTTTTTTTTCTTTAATACGTTATGGCCACGTTTTGTTACTCTATCACCGCCGTTCAATTAATATTTAGCGTTTTCTGTAATTTAGTAGATAAAGCCCACTTTGCATTACCCTCGTGTTTTCTGTGGGCTTTCTTGCCATTTTGTCGTACAACTTTGTTATTTTTTTTATAATTGTAACATAACAAGGTGGCGAAATGAAAAATCGTTTCCGGGTTTCCAGGGTCCTCTCCTACTCGTCCCCCGGAGAGAGAAGGACTAGGAGAGAACCCTGGGAACTAGGTAGAGGAGAGACCCTGGAAGCTAGATTGGTTTTGGACATGCTACAGGTGTTCGCAAATGTATTAAACGGGCGAACACATTTCCGTCTACTTCCTTTCATTCTTTAAGAAAACCTTAGATTCTGCATTATTCTGTTCAAGAAATTTGTATTTTAGTAAAAATCAAGTGTAATCAGTATAAATTATCAGGCTTACATCACTCAGTGTTAAACTTTTGCATTTTCATTTCATTTCATTTAATTTTATAATTTTTCAGCTAAAATAGCGCTCTTCACAATATCTTGATCAAAAGCGCTTCACCATCTTAAGCTAAATTCTAAGAGACAAAAAAATGGAAATATATATTTACATCGACACTTTACAGTTGTTGCTCGATTTAAGTCTCTTCCATTCTCTTCCATTTATCATTAAGCACAATATATTGATTAACTCCCAATATGGCTTTAGGGGGTGTCATAATACTCAACATGCAATTCTGCATATTGTTAATACAATTCAGAGTAACATGAATAGTGGTAAATTCACCTGTGGACTCTTTATAGATCTGAAAAAAGCCTATGATACTGTTGATCACTATATTCTTCTTCAAAAACTTGATTTTTATCATGGCATCAGAGGTATTGTTAATGATTGGTTTCGATCTTACCTAACCTATAGGAAACAAACCACTTCAAATGGCTCTTATATCTCCAACAGTGAAACAACTTTGTATGGTGTTCCACCAGGCTCTCTGCTGGGCCCAATTTTATTCTTATTGTATGTGAATGACATTGCAAATTCTTCAAAGCATCTTTCGTTTTCTTTATTTGCTGATGATACAAGCATTATTTATGCAAACAAGAACCTCCATAATCTTGAACAGATAGTTAATTCTGAACTACGTAATGTCAGTGACTGGCTTTTAGCCAATAATCTAACCCTTAATTTGAAAAAATCTAATCACGTGCTTTTCCGTCCTCGGCAGAAATGTTTAACACATAATTCCCCCATCAAAGCTTATGATCCAGCCATAAATGCATTGAGTACCTTAGAAAAGAGAGATTTTGTCAAATACCTTGGTGTTCTGATTGATTATGAACTTTCCTGGAAAAAACATATTAATCTAATCTGTTTATAGATAAGCAGAACCGTGGGAATTCCAGCAAAGCTTAGACATAATATTCCGTTACGTCCCCTCTTAAATATCTATCAAGCCCTTATCAACCCCTATCTTTATTATGGCATCTGTGCTTGGGGCACTGCACCTAAAACTTATTTAAATAAGATACTCTTAATATAAAAACGAGCCCTACGCCTGATTTACTTTACGGATTATAAGCAACATGCTGTACCATTTTTCTTAAATTCGAAAGTCTTTCCCCTATATCTTTTATTTACTTTGATTGTCTTTGTAGTATCGGGTGGGACGTTGCTAACAATTCTGCACCTGAAAATCAAGCAAGCCTTTACTAGGATTTCTGAGGTGTAGTCATATCCTACCCGATCTCCTCTCAATGATGATTTCTGTACTGAACACTCAAGGCTTGAAAAAATGCGTAGTTCTTTTCTAAGAGTTGGTTCAAAAATCTGGAATTCTTTACCCTCAGATATGAGAAACTTACCAAAATCTACTTTTCGGAAAAAGATAAGGAATGAGCTCTTTGAAATTTCATCTAAAGCTGACAACTATCTTGAAATCACTGAAATCTTGCATCAACTTAAATTTAACTCGCTCAGGAACACGACTCAACTTATATTCTCGGTGTAAATCTTATTTTAATTGATTAGCTTGATACATACTATAAATTTTATTTTGCGACAGCTGGTACTGTTTGTAAAATTTTTCTTTTTTTCCCTTTCCTTTCTTTAAATTTGTGTGTCTCTTCCCCCGCCTCGATTAGACTTTCCTATACGCGGGTGGAAGCTATCCTGAAATTGTAAATTGAGATTGAATGAATAAAGTTGAAAGCTGAAAGTTGTTGCTTTTTATGTCAGCCAAGGAAGACTTTCTATTCATTTACTACGAAACAATAGAGTGTCTTAAATTTAGGTTCATGTAGCTGTTGTCAGAGATATGATTTCGTCATCCAGGTCTGTAGTTTTAGGTCTTGTCTTTCCAACGTCAACTGGTTTTCATCCGTGTTGAAAAATCGCTTGTTTTCAATTCCCTGAATCCTTGCTGGGACAGCTGTCAGGAATTCGACTGAACAAAGACAAACAATAATGTTACTTCTCACAGTATTTAGTAAAGTGTTTCTTGGCAAAGAAAATTTGCAAAAAAATTTGCGTTCCGAGGACTTTTTTTTGGGTTGACAAAAAGGGTTTCCTATGACCTTCGATATTTTTAAGACAGCAAGTATTTTTTTGCTCTAATTTGAGCCTAAAGTTTAGCTTACTTGGGATTTGAAAGTTTGGCTTTAGTCGCCCCTACCCGTCAAGGATCGCTTGTCCTAGGCTCTCAGGTAGTAGTCGGTCATTGGCACCCAAAAATAAGGGCGTGGTCGATTGACCTTATTCCGGAAAAACAATAAATGGAATTACGGTAAGAAATCAGTAATTTAGGCATATATTGTAACTTAGAATACAGAAATTTGGTTGAAATAAAATATTAATATGTATGTGACATTTCATTGTGGTCCCAGAATAAGGCTAAAAGATATTTGTAATAACATTTTTACGTATTGTTATTCTCTTATTCAGGAATACGATCAATCGTGCTCATCCCAAGAAGCGCCTGATCCTCTGTCCCAAGTCTGCACGCGTTTTTCCCGGGTTATCAACGAAGACCTAAGGTTTTGTTGGACCACAGGTAGAAAAGTACCTCACGTATAATGCTTGATTCAGCTCGTGAAATGAAGTAATTACCAAGGACTAAAACTGAAGACAACTTTACCTGCTGGAGCTTGCAGAGTATTATTTTTCTGGACATTATCGTTAATACTGATTGGTTCTGCTACGGCTTTGTTTTTTTACGGATCCAGCGGGTGTATGTTTCTTTTTACTCAATGCACCAACTACACGTGCTCTGACCTGCAAGAAACAGGTTAAATTGCAAAGTAAACGATTAATAGGCCACTTTCGACACAGTAAAAACCCGCGTATAAGAACAAAAATGTTAAAAACCTCTTAGGCTAAGATTATCTGTTTAGATCCCTTTTACATAAGAACCTGTTTTAGCCTACAATTCTGAAACAGTTTCTCATTTTGAGAAACTCAGTCAAACAATGAATACACAAATTTAAGAGAACAAGCTCTAAAAAACATAGAAATTAAAATGACTCACCTTGTGTTTTTGTTCTGTTTTTTACTGTCTCCCGCTTCTAGAACCATTTGGAACCCGTTTTATCGACGTTTAGTTAATACAACTCAAAATCTTAAACGTCGATAAAATGGCTTTTAAATGGCTCTAGAAGCAAAGAGACAGTAAAAATCAAAACAAAAAACACAAGGTGAGTCATTTTTATTTCTACTTTTGCCAAAAAAAATGGAATGTAGGACGTATTTTTTTTTTTTTTATTTGCATACACTTTCTCATACATTCAAAGTCCAACGAACTCACAGAGTTTCGAACTCCCACAGATTTTGGGCCGCCTGTGGTCTAGGTGGCCCAGGTTATAGTAGTCGCACTGTAGACTGCAAAATAGCAGGGTTTTTTTTACACAGGTCAAGGTCTAGACCGAGGGGTAATGAGAAACGGAAAATGCCGAGACTCAGGAAACACTAGGCCTCACGGCTAAAACTCGGGCGCCTCGCGCGCCCCCGCCTTGAAGATTTCGACAGAAAAAACGCCGAAACTGGAGTCTAAATTGTCAGTAGTGACTAGGATAACCAAAAAACCTACCTCAGAGTCCAGAACGCAAAAGTTGAAAAAGATGACAAATCCTTGCAAGGAGTTGAAAATTGTGAACAAATAATGAAAGACAATAGTAGACGAGAAAAACGTTAAAAGGCCAAAAGACCACGTTATTCCCAGGAGTGGCAGAAGAATTAAGGACCTCCTCAGCCACGCCTTCACGTGTTGAACACGTGTCATGGATTCTCTGAACTTTGACACTCTATTTATTCGACAAAGCAAAGTGATGAACAAAACAGAGTTGACCTGAAACAAAAACAGAATAATACTGATATAGATTGATGTTTTTTTTTTGAAGAAATTTAAAATACCTTAACATGTTTAGGGAAAAACGATTGCCACTTTAAGGTCTTTCATGGTTTATTTTAGGACCCTGAGTATTGGCCTGGCCCCAGGGATCAACAACAACCTCCATCGATGATCTCATTCAGAAGAGATTGTCAATGCTCCTAAGCAGTTTTCACCTTAGAAGAGTTGACCGACTGAATTTTTACACTTAGTAAACTGCGCAAAATAAAAGAAGTAGAGCCGACAAAAGGAAATAGGATCTTTAAGAAAGGATACTTACCAAAACAATCATAGCAGCCGGAGCGACAAAGGCACAGTAAAGAATGTTATGTTCTAATGTCAGCCAGCAGTTGTTAGCTACGTATTTGTCGATACCAGTTACTATAAGGGACATTCCCACTACTGTGCAAGGGAATCCTGAAACAAAGACATTTTAAAATATCTGAGCGATTTCTCGCTCTGATTGGTTGAGAGCTATGATGGTAATTTAAAAAGTACAGACCAAGGAAATGACGTGAAGGTGAAGTTATTTGTTTTTCTTGCGCGCGAGCTTTCAAGAAAAAAAAAAACCTCAATGGCACATAATGGCAGTTGGCGTAAGAAACCGTCAATGTTAAAAAACAAATCGACAATGATTTCCTATGGTCTACACACCTATCTACCAAAGGAATGACGTCAAAATGTTCAAACTCTTTGCAGTGACACCACTCGCCTGCGGTTGGTGGTTCCACAATGCGTTTTGAACATGTTGACGTTATTACTATGTCGATAAGAGTATACAGTACACCATGGAAAATTG
Organism: Porites lutea; assembly: GCF_958299795.1. Taxonomy (NCBI): domain Eukaryota; kingdom Metazoa; phylum Cnidaria; class Anthozoa; order Scleractinia; family Poritidae; genus Porites; species Porites lutea. The sequence continues at coordinate 44,992,678 of NC_133202.1, read as the reverse complement.
TTGTGGAATTGTTAAGTATATTTCGTAACTTACTGACATACACTGGAGAAAACAATTTCTCCATTAAGTAGAGAAAAATAGAGAAAACCTTTTTTTTACAATCAAGATTTAAATAACGTTAAACTTCACTGCTTTTTCTTTCCTTTTGTTCACTTCGATTTCCTTTCTCACTGAAAATTAACTAAGGTCTCTCAAGAGAGAATAATGGAAACCATTCCAGTCTATCTTAGTTCTCTCGTACCCTACGACAACGGTTTATCAGTTTACCAAACACTGTTTCTAGGAATTTCAGTTTGAAAGAGAACGCAACATGTATTTCTTATAGTTATGCACCCGGCCACGTTATTTAGACGTCTCTGCATTACGCAAATTTGAAAGCAAAGGACAAAGGGACGTTGAATGAGCTGGTGAGAAATGCCGCTTTTTCTGCTGTTTACCGCCTTCCTATGATACAGAGAATCAGCAATATAGCTGAAAAACATATACAATATGATAGCCTGTATTTTCTCCACAAAAGCTCAAAGAGGCTTTTTTGAGTGAGGTGGCAGGCTCCATTTTTCAGTTTTCGCGCCTTCATTTATTTCGCACAGCGGAAATCCAATAACGTTCCGTCGAGCCTCTGTGGAAATGGGTGTGATGACGCAAATTGACGTTAACGTTTCTCTTACCCCATCCAAAAGTGTAAAACCACTTCATCTTTGAATGAATGTTGTCTCTCAGGTCCGCTTTTATGATGAGTAAATAAAGCAGGACACCATGGTTGAACATCCATGTGAACACACACAGGAGAAAATAATGAAGTGACGCCGCCATGGCTGTACACCAAACCTGTCAAGTAACGCATATTAAGTGACTGTTAACCCGTTAAATCTTAGAGTGATCGCCTATTTGCCCCTCCTCGTCCGTCTTTCGTTCTTGCCTGGCTTAAAGGAAACAGAGGAGAAACCCCTGGGACCAAAGTTGCAGTTCTCCAATGGCAATATCAATGCATCATCAGCTATGACAATCGATAAATCAATCACTAAAGGGAAACTGTTTAGATATTTTATCAAATTCTCTCAATGAGTCTGGAGAACATTAAATTGTATGTGGATATTGGAGTTTAAAGGCCAGGGTTAAAGGATCTTAAGTATTCTTCTAACAACGGCAGCCGCTATTCTAATTGAATGATCAGTCGCCAGGAAAACAAAATGAGTCGAAATGAGGTAGTGTCACCGAGAAAGAAGATATCCAAGGATCACTACTATGAGGATGAGAAGATGTTTTTTCGTTTTTTTTTTTTTTATTAGTGGAAGTAATAATTCTTGGGGCTGATAAAAGAAAAGAAAGAGATTTAGTCGGTGTTTGAAAAAAGTCTTCCAAATGGTCCATTGGGGTGTTGAGTGTTTCTCGGTGTTGTAGATTGTTGGTAACGCTTTGTGATGTGGTGTGAGTTTTGTGTAGTGCCCGTTTAATGTTTTGTTTTACGTCATCTGGAGATCTCACCATCTGTAACAGCAGAGACCACCCCGAAACTGAAGAAGAAGCAATAAATCTACGATGAGTTCAACATAACTTTTTAAACCACTTTATCTACTTGATTGGTAAATGTCATGAAGAATTTTGTTTCCTCTGGTAAGGATTAACTCCAGAAATTTCGAGAAAGTTTTGAAATAGCCTTTTTTTAAAGTAGGGAGGTGAGTGAGAGGGTTATACCAATCTAATGACGATAAAGAATACTTGAGATAAAAATATTTACCTCCTCAAGGTGAAAGTTCTCATTGATCATGATTAATATGCAAGTCGCAGCAATAGCAAGGCACAAATGTAATATCATTTTCACTCTCGGGCTCTTCAGATACTTCCAAAGGCATGCCATTAACATGAAGGTCAGCAGTAGAAACAGCAAAGAGCATGCGCAGCCTATGGTGGCGATAGACTTCAAGTACAGTTCGTGGTGAGGTTTGACCTAGAAAAGAGAATAAAAAAGTTTCAAGAGAAAAACGATTTCGTATTCCCAGTGCCATAGTGCGTCATGCAAGCTGCAAAAGGGATTTTGCTGTACACAAATGAACTTAATGTCTTTTAGTTAATTATTATTTATCAGCTACTTTATTTTCTTACCTACATACACTTGTGTAAATATCTTATATAGTGTGAAATAAAGAATTGAATTGAATTGAACAGTCCATCACTTCCTTGCTTATTTCGCGGTTCTCTACTGTAGCATGAAGAAATTAAAGCTTTTGGAATTCGGAAATATAGGGCTCGAATTATGGTTGCCAGTAACCATTTTGAATTAAGACAGGTCACTTCAACGCAGCTGCATGATCACGCTTGCCTTCACGGAAGACCCGTCTGGACTTCTTTGTGACACAAAATCGTCCCAAGGGTCCCGCCTCTTTCTCCACCCGAGAACGCTTGGTGACAGGGTACAGCATGTAATAATAATAGTAATAATAATAATAATAATAATAATAGTAATAATAATAATAATAATACTAACAATAATAATAATAGTGATAAATAAACTGCAATAGATATTTGTTCTAAACTTAAGCTCATATTCCAGGAGCTGCAGGGGAATAAAAGAATAATCTTTTTTACCCGTTTGTTGTTCATTAACACTGCGAAGATTGTCAGGTGATCACACTGGCATGTGGTAACTCGCGCACTTGATTCGTGTTCCACACGCACGCACCCACGCGTTAACCACGTTCTCTGTGGAAGTCCTATTTGCCAAAATACACAGCTCCCAATAACATCTTCACTCTGCAGTCAAAAAGACAATTTACTTTTTGATCAGTTATTTGATTCATTTATCTATCTTTATGCACACCGGATAAATGTTTAGAAAACTTGAAGCAAATGAAAGCAAGTGGGAATTTTGCTGGGGGGATACAAATGATAGAAAAAAGTGCTGAACGATAAATGAAACCAGCGATACAACTCAAAAACTTATGGACAAAGAACATAAAGAGGACACTTCTTTCCTCGCATTTCCTTCGCTTTCTGGCAACTGTTAACGTTAATCTTCCACTTGTTACGGCTTGAACACCCCCGGCAATATATTAGTACTCATGCCTGGAATACCATTTCACAAGTCTTCGATCACTTCCAACTGTCTTCTTTTATCATCTTTTCTGTCACTAGATCTTATATACTGAGCTGCATTGAATTTTTGTTGGTTCTAATTTAGATAACTACTTCTTTCTTTTTCATTATTTGGTATGGGGCATAATCTGAATAACCTGAAGACGAAGTGGTATATTGGCGTGAATCAGGAGTGCAAAATCTTTCTGTGCATGAATTGATTTTTGAACATACCAGCTTCGCTTCATATTTTACATGGATGTTATTTCACATTTTTTAAATTTTGATTGCATATTTACTTGAATGACTCGGCACGTTAATCTCGTAGGCAACTAAACTTCACAAAATATATCAGTTTCCCAGTGAGGAAAACCCGTCTTTACGAATCGATAAAATTGGTTCAAAGAAGCACAATAAAGCTTATCCATAAAATAATAATTTAGTTGCATACGGTGTATACGTAAGTTGTAATGTAGATGTTGTAGCAAGCGTTTCCGCGCAAGCTCACTGAGGGACGAACTCACGCGGAAACACTTGCTACGCTGGCTAGTTGAAATGTTTCTTGCCTTGTTCTTGTGATAAAAAACAAACTTGATTGGTTTTCTCATCGGGCTGACAGGACGCGGAAGAATTGTGGCAGAAACGATACTTGAGACACTCTTGAATTTTGTCTTCCTATTCTTTTCTTCGTTCTTTGCACCCTCCTTTTCAAGTGTTAAGAAATTGTTGAGAGTCTTGTAGACAATGGTGGTCGCTTGAGTTGCTGATTTTGAGGCGAACGCTTCACCAGGAACAAAGATCTCTGCGCCGTGCTGGGAGAAGTCCATGCTGAGCTGAAAAAAAGTTGAAATATCAATCTAGAATTGGTGTCTTCTTCTCAAGAGAAAAAACAACGAAAGAAACAAAAGTAATATGAACGAAACGATTAAAAAGCGATAACAATAAAGCTGGTTTGTTACAAGGGAGGAAGCATGAAAATGTGAGTTGTGTGGATGATTGTGATTCAAATTATTTTCAAAAGTTTTGACTAGTTAGGAGTCATTACGTCACCCGTAGAGCCATGGCTTACAGCCATATGAGTAGGGCGGTGTTCGGGAGGTTAAGAGAATAGAAATTCATTTATTATTTTGCACATAAATGCTTAATTGGTGTCTTCTTCTCAAGAGAAAAAACAACGAAAGAAACAAAAGTAATATGAACGAAATGATTAAAAAGGTGGTTTGTGATAAGGGAGGAAAAATGAAAATGGGAGCTGTGTGCATGCGATTGATATTCAAATTATTTTCAGGAGTTTTGATTGGTTAGGAGTCATTACGTCACCCGTAGAGTCAAGGTTTACAACCATATGAGTAGGGAGGTGTTAGGGAAGTTAAGACAACAGAAATTTGTTTATTAGAAATCCTTAAAAAAATAGTTGGTTCTTATGAACAAATTGGCGGCCATGACATCAGCCGCAAACCACTACCTATGTAAGAGGCTGCGCTATTAATGCGCAGTCAGTGGAGGGAAAGGTTTTAATTAGTAATTAAACATTTTACTCCACGGACAGAGATTGAACCCTGATAAATATGACACATTCTACAAATAAAGGCCAAAGGTAATTCTAGGTCGTGAATTTATTCATTTTACCTTTTTCCTAGTTGTTAAGAGATCCACCCTAAAAACAATGTTCCGCTTGCGGATTACCACGTAAGTTGAGTTTTCCAAACCCGCGTCCAGTTGGCTACCAACTTGTGAACCAAAGTCGTCCATTGCCTTTAAAAGGTCGTCAGTTACATTACTACGGCTCTAAAAATTTGTAAACAAAAAGTAATGAGAGCATTTTTTTGCCATAGTAGCCATCGCCACAGATGAAACTGAACTCTGGTTAAGGCCGTCTGCGAAACAGCGACGAAATCCTTGTTTGGGTCCCCACCTGTGTACCGGGATCTGAGTACGACCCATGATTGGCCTGTCGAAATAGCCATTGTTTGATTGGCCAACCAAGATGTTCCTTTCATTCTTTGAGTCCGTTGGGGGCCCAGAAGAAGGATATCGGTGCTGAATCCCGGGGGCAGAGGGGAAGCGTTTAATATATACAGTAGAAGTCTACCAGCCGAAATTAAATTACGTCTGCGACGCAAGCTAGAAAATAGCTGCTGTTTTAAACAACTAAGGTTTAGGCCAAACTTCAAACTTTTCATGAGACAAGCCAAACCCTAATTTGGGTCGGTCTAACGGTAATTTAACATCGTCTGTTGGGTCTGACGTCGAACTTAGGACCGTACGTAGAACCAATAAATTGAATCAGGTAAGTAATAAATTTTCTTCCGAACGAGCTAAATATACATTATCATACAGGCAGATTTTTAATTTATTAGTTTAGTTCGTCGCATGTGAAGGTAGACGCTTGTCCCGGGGACGATCTTCAGTCGTTCTACCCGTCTGAAGCAGACAGATAGAACGTGTTGGACGATCCAAACTTATTCAGACGAACTTCTCCTGAAAAGATCGACGTTTGGCCTAGGCCTAAATTAACTTCACATACCTCTTGCAGATATAACCAAGTGGGGGTATTTTCTTCCTCCAGAAGATTACTTGCTACTTGTACAATATTTTGCTGGTCTGTTGTCGTATTAACTGCACTGTTGTTCACCAGTGAATTATAGTTTACAAGTTGAACTAGCATCTTCACTGATGCTGACAATTCTTTTCCAGTGAGAGTGATTCTATTTCCTGGTTTTGTTGCGTTTGCGAGACTTTTTATAAAACTGCTTACATTTGCCGAGGAATTCCCTTTCAATAATTCGTCAATCTAGATCGAGAAAAAAAAAAACACAAAAAAGAAATTCACTTGATGTGAAGCGATTTCTCAATATCTTTGTTCTGACCACAATGACTGTGATGAGACACTGTCTAATTTATGAATTTGCGATTTCGTAGTTATAGATGTCATTTGGAAACTTGGGAGACGTTTGAAAAACAATGCCCCAACAAACGATAGTGCTTCATTACTGAACCTTATCTCCAGGTTGCGGAGATGGTCTACGCATGTGCGGCACGTATGTAGCCAGCATAGACTTAAAGCATAGACTTACAGCATATCCCCATTTGTTTGAACTTCCACTAAGAATGAATGGAATGCGTAGAGCGCAATCTGATCACGCCTGTTTGGATCGCTTGGGTTAGAGACGTTACAAGGGAAGAAGAGACAGGACACCGGGTGCGACAAGCTGGTTTCCTTTGGCTTGGATACAAACTTTCTTTGTAAAAGGATTGGACAATTGTCATCTATTTCAAATCAGTCCTATCTTATGTACTCGCGGTCTTGAGGTTTGTGGCAAACGCACAAACGGTGTTATTATTGCTATCTCCGTTCCCATTTTTGTACATTGTTACTTTTGAAAAGGTATGTGCACTTGCATGCTCAAGTAGTTTAACGCCTGGGACTAAGATGTTTACTTGTGGAAAATGAATTACTGGCTATCAGTTTGGCATAGATGATGGCGCTGAATCAAAATTTGGCACACATAAAGAACTCATCGTTCTTACCATTTTAAAGTATAAACATTGTGTTAATAAGTCACGTGACCATTTTGCTAAAAATCGTAAATTATTGACGAATTGATGGCCGGTTTAAGAAAAGAAATCGGGAAAATACATTGTTCTAATTCAAATTAAATGTTTCTAACACTCCACGTTTGGAAAGACCGTCCATTGTACCTGAATAAAAAATTATGAGGGAAAATATCATTTTAAATGCCCAAATTAAAACTTGGATTATTTAAACTAATTTTAAACTTCGCGTAAATTCATTCCAAACGTAGAAAGTTAGGTATGTTTATCCTCTTTCAGAAATACCGAAATGTTTATCGAAACAAAGTAGATTCGCCACCAATTCGCCAATTTCCTTCATTTTTAATTTTTGGTCAGGTGACGTGTCACGTGACAATAATTAAACGTTAAGGCACAAGAAAAACTCAAGATTTACTTTTGGGGAAACGTTCATTTTGTTCCAGGTCTCCTAGCGAGAGCTATTTTCAATTATTCATATGCTCAGAACACATCTTTGACCCAGGCCTTAAACCCCTTGAGTGCGAAACGTCAACTTTATCATAAAGGTTATTAAATGTCTTTTGTTAGCATATGCGTATTACTGCTGCTACTGCTCCTGCTAAGAAGGCCACGAAACAAGGGTTAACGGCACCTTTTATCAATGTATTACCCCACATAATGTCTTACCACACCTTTCAAACTGGAATTTGCTTTATCGTTAGATGATCGACAAAATAAAATATATCGTGTCATGCAAACCTCTTTTTGTAACGATACAATCTTGTATGATCTTGTTGGTAATGGCGGGCTGCTACTGATGTTACTTAATGTAATGTCCTTTCCTGTAATTCCTGTGAAAGGCGTGCACAAAAAAGTCAGGTGTCTGCGACGCAGGCTATCTCCATAAAACTGTATCAAAAAATTTTAATTTCTGACTCCCATCTTACTTAGTCGTCAGAATCTACATGTTTTGCGATAGGTTTCATTCTGCTGGTTTGCTGGCAAGACTTCATTGTTACTGTTTGCACTAACTAGCAAATTAGGCAAATGCCGGGCTTCTGTTGGTCATAAGAACTCCCTCTTCCCTTTTTTTATTTCGTTAGGTACAGCACTGCACCAGTAATAAAAAAGTTATGTAGGTATGCTTTAATAGCTCGTATTTTTGTGAATGCCAAAAATTGTGCTTGATTTATGGAAATATGCGGCACAATATAATGCTAGATCATTGTTTCTTTAAGTATTATTCAAATGCCCAAATCCTGCTAAAACTGCCTTGGATCGTAACGTTTACAAACTTTTGGCTTGGGCGAGGACTGACCTCGTCATTGACCTACGCATTAGATTTTCGAGCTGTCTAACCAAAAGGGTCCCAATCGGGAGCAGGTAAATTTAAATGTTGTACCTAGTGTATAAAGGTATAAAAGGCATAACGTCACTCTCTGTTTTAAAAACGGTTGTTCCCATAAAAGAAGGTGGAATTTCTTCCTTCTCTTTTTTTTCTTATCTCACGTTTACGCACCTGGAAAAAGGCAAAACTGTTCTTCTAATACGTGACCCCGACAGGTTTGCCCCCCTCTCGCGGGAGGTGGTCTGTTACACAGTCGCGTTCTACTTGCAATACCGGGGGCTTTACACTGTGACCATTCACTCCACTGTCCAAATCTACCGTCAACAGGAGCGCCAGCTAATAACAGCGTAAAGGAAAATGCATGAGTGAGTGAGTCATTTGGCTCCTATGCAATAACTGGGTAATTTCTGGCCCTTTCTTTGGTCGAGAGCAAAGGTCTATAACAGTTTATACCGCAATAACTAAGTGATTGTGCGCCTGCTTATTGGTCAAGAGCTATGGTCTATGTAGGAGGGAACACAAACTACACTGTTTTATAAAGGTTTAAAAATTGATTCGAGCGCGAAGTACGAATAAAAAAGGTGCTGTGATTAGTTCGATTAAAAAACGATGGAAAAGTGTTTGTCAGTGATAAAGAAGAAGAAAGTCGCTATCCCAGAAGAAAAAAAAACGTGAGATCGTTTACAAAATAAGGGATAAACATTATATGATTCAAAATGGTAAGAAGTACAAACTTAGTTGTTGTTTGTGACAAACAAACGACACTTTCGAGAATATTTAAGAGCGACGGTCAGGAAAACTCGAGCAAAATCCTGATTTCCCGGCAAGAGTTGAAAAAATCGATTTCTTTCATTTTTGTCCATAGATAGCTTCTGGGTAGATAAGGAAGGTGATGTAAAAGAAAGTTGAAGACGCCACATGTAACACAGTTTTGTTGCTGAAGCGTTGTTTGTAAAATGCATTAGTTTGTACAAGTAGTTCCCTTTCAGTTTTCGAAGCTCCCGTCGCTCTTAAGTACGATAAGGTAAAAGGCATAACGGAGTGTTTGCTATAAAACTGATTTCATATTTGGCTCTTTGATCCTTGCCCAAGACCATTAAGACCGAACTGTAGTTGAATGAGTATACGAGGAGATAGTCTAGCGCTTTTGGCGATTAAGTGGAAACCTGCTTGTTTATTGACAAGTAAAGAAAATGAAAAAGAAAATGTTAGTAACCTGACGGACATCCTAAGAGTTCCATCCTCATAGAAATATGACCACTCCATGTCTTAGGATACACCCGAATGTAGCGTGCCTTTATGAAAGGGTGCAAGACGTTCAAAACCACGCTGTTGCGGTCCGTGTTCCCATTAAAGACCTGAAGGGAGAAAATAAAACGTAAATGTTAAACTAGTCGTTGACTTTTATAGCTAGCATAACAGTGTTGCTAAGTTTGTGACGTGGGTCTCAGGGTTTGAAAATTGTTCGTGTTAGTGAGTCGAGATTCAATTAGTTTAATTAATTCCTTGAGTTTGTCTTGCTACAACTTTTATTGGTTTCCATACCTTGCTGTTCTGATAAGGTGTATAGGCGGTTCCATTGCCGCTGTAGGAGATAGTAAAGCTCGTAACCCATTGATCCGCGTCTTGTCGTCCCTGGATCTGTATTCCTGTCACCTCGCTTTTAGCTCCAAGATCCACTTGTAGCCACTGATGAACGTCATTTCTGAGGGCGGACCATGCACCAGTCTTACCTCCGCCAGCCTTGAAATTGAGTCTGCCATTGGTGGCGCCGTGTGCAGCGTTCCATACGGTTGAAGCTGTGATCTGGCCATCGGTGATTTTTCTGCTCTCCATCCCGAGAGGGTCCAAACATGCTATACAAAGAAAATGCATTAGTTCAGAGAACTATAGTGCGCGTTGAAGTTGAATTGTTTTTGCACGATAAGTGCGTTAAGGTGTTTCAATACAGTTTTCAGAGGCCATATCGATATTTTCCAATCGCGTTAAAAGTGTTGTTTTCCTGTCCGATCACCATAAAAATTTAAGCAGTAATTGGTTATGGATTGAAATTTGTGAAAATGTAGTTTTAAGTAAAATCAATATTACTATGACAACAACAAACCAAAAAAAATTTGAAATTGATAAAAGCTGAATTTTGTGTGATCTGGACCAGCCACTAGCCGGTGAGGAACTTTAAGTTTGGTGTTTAGCATACCTTAATAACTAGTACATTTTAGTTTGATTTTATCCCATCTTTTGAATATAAAACATTGACAATACTCACGCTGAAATGTGCTAGTCATGGATACATGTTTTGTCCGCATTAATTTTGAAAAATTAGCATAACATCAAAACAGTGAATGTTGTAGCGCAGATTTTTGACCGGTTATTAGGATAGGTTTGTCGTAAAATTTCAAGGTGTTGCAGTGAATCAATCTTAATCAAAGTTTGAGACATTACTATATACATTGTGAAGAACAGGTGAAGAGATTTTAAAAAAAATCGTTGGAGTCGTTTCAGAGATATACAAAAAAGCGCTAAAAGTCCAAATTTTAAATGAAGTTGCACTAAGACAGCTAGGTGGTGAGATAAAGGGGTTAATTTTTAAGATCGCAGGAACGAAAATACACCCAATTTCCTGGCATCGAAATATGATATAAAGCAGCATTCAGACGCTACTTGAGAATAATTTGAGTCATTTATAACGTTTTTATTAAATAATCTATCACGACTATTGAAAATTTAAGGTTTGAAATATATTTTTTTTAGTCGAATTCAAACATACAGAGTTTTTTTACTTCTTACGGTTGTTATTTGCTAAAAACAAAACTTTACGTTCCTTGTGTTAGATTTTAAGTAGCTGGTCTAGACCGCGCAAAGTTAGGCGTTTATAAATTTCAAAGTTATTGATGTCATGGTATGATCGATTTTACTATACCCAACATTTTGAGAAATTTCAATCTATGATTAATCATTGGTAAAAATTTTATAACGATAAGACAAGAATAAAATCACTTTTAAAGCGATGGAAAAATATCGGTATGGCATCCGAAAAACTATATCGAAACACTTTAAGGACTCGCAATTTGGATACCAACTTGAATTTTCCTGTGGCCAGCATTATTCACAGCACAATGTAAAAAAAAAGGTTGTAAAAGTTCCACTTTCAAGGAAGTCCTTTTAAAAACTAATTGTGGCTAAAGCGTTGTTTGTAAAAATGCATTTCCTTAAAAGTAGATCGTTTTTGATTTAATTTTCGCAGCCAACGTATTTACTAAGTATGATAAGTTTAAAGGCAAAAGGCGTTATTCTATAAAATTGATTACATGATTCTAAAACAAATTACTTGGGCCTGTGATTATGTAATAATAGGAGAAGTGAACTACAGTTGAAAGACTTAGCGAGTAAATTGTCTAGCGCTGTGGTGAAAGTAAGTGGGAACTTGTTTGTTGATTAAGAAGAAAACGAACAAGATTGCCAGTACCTGACGGACATCCCAATAGTTCCATCCTCATGGAAATATGACCACGCCACGCCTTGGGATGCGCCCGAATGTAGCGTGCATCTATGGAAGGGTGCAAAACGTTCAACACCACGGTGTTGCGGTCCGTGTTGCCATTAAAGACCTGGAGCAGATAAATGAAGTATTAAGGTTAAACTAGTTAGTTACTTGTGGAGGGTAACAGTGTTGCTAAGGTTTTTATGTGGAACTGAGCTTTTGAGGCAATTTCATATTACCGAGTCGATATTCAATTAGTTAAAAATACAATAATAATAATAATAATAATAATAATAATAATTTATCATTTATAATTCGCAAAATAGCATTTAAATATATGATCTAATGCGCACACATACCTTGCTGTTCTGATAAGGTGTATAGGTGGTGCCGTTGCTGCTGTAGGAGATAGTAAAGCTCGTAACCCATTGATCCGCGTCTTGTCGTCCCTGGATCTGTATTCCTGTCACCTCGGTTTTAGCTCCAAGACCCACTTGTAGCCACTGATGAACATCATTTTTGAGGGCGGACCATGCACCAGTCTTACCTGCTCCAGCCTTGAAATTGAGTCTGCCATTGGTGGCGCCGTGTGCAGCGTCCAATACGGTTGAAGCTGTGATCTGGCCATCGGTGATTTTTCTGCTCTCCATCCCGAGAGGGTCCAAACATGCTAAACAAAGAAAATGCATTAGTTCAGAGAACTATAGTGCGCGTTGAAGTTGAATTATTTTTGCACGATTAGTGCGTTAAGGTGTTTCGATACAGTTTTTCAGAGGCCATATCGATATTTTCCAATCGCGTTAAAAGTGTTTTTTTCCTTGTCCGATCACAATAAAATTTCACCAGTAATTGGTTATGGATTGAAATTTGTGAAAATGTAGTTTTAAGTAAAATCAATATTACTATGACAACAACAAACCCAAAAAAAATTTGAAATTGATAAAATCTGAATTTTGTGTGATCTGGACCAGCCACTAGCCGGTGAGGAACTTTAAGTTTGGTGTTTAGCATACCTTAATAACTAGTACATTTTAGTTTGATTTTATCGCATCTTTTGAACATAAAACATTGACAATACTCACGCTGAAATGTACTAGTCATGGATACATGTTTTGTCCGCATTAATTTTGAAAAATTAGCATAACATCAAAACAGTGAATGTTGTAGCGCAGATTTTTGATCGGTTCGTGGATAGGTTTGTCGTAAAATTTCAAATTTTTAAAATTTTTTTGATTTTATCGCATCTTTTGAACATAAAACATTGACAATACTCACGCTGAAATGTACTAGTCATGGATACATGTTTTGTCCGCATTAATTTTGAAAAATTAGCATAACATCAAAACAGTGAATGTTGTAGCGCAGATTTTTGATCGGTTCGTAGGATAGGTTTGTCGTAAAATTTCAAGGTGATGCAGTGAATCAATCTTAATCAAAGTTTGAGACATTACTATATACATTGTGAAGAACAGGTGAAGAGATTTTAAAAAAAATCGTTGGAGTCGTTTCAGAGATATACAAAAAAGCGCTAAAAGTCCAAATTTTAAATGAAGTTGCACTAAGACAGCTAGGTGGTGAGAAAACGGGTTAATTTTTAGGATCGCAGGAACGAAAATACACCCAAATTTCCTGGCATCGAAATATGATATAAAGCAGCATTCAGGCGCTACTTGAGAATAATTTGAGTCATTTATAACGTTTTTATTAAATAATCTATCACGACTATTGAAAATTTAAGGTTTGAAATATATTTTCGTTTTAATCGAATTCAAACATACAGAGTTTTTATACTTCTTACGGATGTTATTTGCTAAAAACAAAACTTTACGTTCCTTGTGTTAGATTTTAAGTAGCTGGTCTAGACTGCGCAAAGTTAGGCGTTTATAAGTTTCAAAGTTTTTTGTTTATTGTTGTCATGGTATGATCGATTTTACTATACCTAACATTTTGAGAAATTTCAATCTATGATTAATCATTGGTAAAAATTTTATAGCGATCAGAGAAGAATAAAATCACTTTTAAAGTGATGGAAAAATATCGGTATGGCATCCGAAAAACTATATCGAAACACCTTAAGGACTCGCAATTTGGATACCAACTTGAATTTTCCTGTGGCCAGCATTATTCACAGCACAATGTAAGAAAAAGGGTTGTTAAAGTTCCACTTTCAAGGAAGTCCTTTTAAAAACTAATTGTGGCTAAAGCGTTGTTTGTAAAGATGCATTTGCTTAAAAGTAGATTGTTTTTGATTTTCGCAGCCAACGTATTTACTAAGTATGATATGTTTAAAGGCAAAAGGCGTTATTCTACAAAATTGATTACATGATTCTAAAACAAATTACTTGGGCCTGTGATTATGTAATAATAGGAGAAGTGAACTACAGTTGAAAGACTTAGCGAGTAAATTGTCTAGCGCTGTGGTGAAAGTAAGTGGGAACTTGTTTGTTGATTAAGAAGAAAACGAACAAGATTGTCAGTACCTGACGGACATCCCAATAGTTCCATCCTCATAGAAATATGACGCCTCCATGTCTTAGGATGCACCCGAATGTAGCGTGCATTTATGGAAGGGTGCAAAACGTTCAAAACCACGGTGTTGCGGTCCGTGTTGCCATTAAAAACCTGGAGCAGATAAATGAAGTGTTAAGGTTAAACTAGTTAGTTACTTGTGGAGGGTGACAGTGTTACTAAGCTTTTAATGTGGGACTGAGCTTTTAAGACAATTGCATGTTACCAAGTCGAGATTCAATTAGTTTAGTTAATTGTTTGAGTTTGTCTTCCTACAACTTTTATTGGTTTCCATACCTTGCTGTTCTGATAAGGTGTAAAGGCGGTTCCATTGCCGCTGTAGGAGATGGTAAAGCTCGTAACCCATTGATCGGTGTCTTGTCGTCCCTGGATCTGTACTCCTGTCACCTCGGTTTTAGCTCCAAGATTCACTTGTAGCCACTGATGAACGTCATTTCTCAGGGTGGACCATGCACCAGTCTTACCTCCACCAGCCTTGAAATTGAGTCTGCCGTTGGTGGCGCCGTGTGCAGCGTTCCATACGGTTGAAGCTGTGATCTGGCCATCGGCGATTTTTCTGCTCTCCATCCCGAGAGGGTCCAAACATGCTATACAAAGAAAATGCATTAGTTCAGAGAACTATAGTGCGAGTTGAAGTTGAATTGTTTTTGCACGACTAGTGCGTTAAAGTGTTTCGATACAGTTTTTCAGAGGCCATATCGATATTTTCCAATCTCGTTAAAAAAGTTTTTTTCCTTGAGAATGCAAGTTAATAAATTCTTCTTACACGCAATCGCCCTGAGCAATTCCCCTCTTTTCTTGTATGCAGTTTTCAATGGAATCAATTTACTATGAGATGAAGCCGCGGTCTTAAAGCTTGTCATTTTCTTAAAATATTAGCGAATTGTGCGGTTAGCATGCTATTTCACTGTTTATATGATTCTTAAAACTGCATTTCAAAATATTTCGAAAACGCTCTCATAGAATTTCTTCAAACTTTGCCATAATGGAGTCAATTATGGCAGGTACATACTCCCTTAAGCGATTTCTTCAAAAGACTCCGGGTACAGAGAAACACAAAGATAAATGAAAAATGTAATGGCGTCATTACGTTGCCATGGCGACTCCGATTGTAATAAAACCCAGATCATAAGAAATTTTCACCTTTATGTAATACAGTTGTGGTAACCTTTTTTTCCATATCTTTACTCATGCCGGCGTAGTTAAGGCTCAAACTTGGGAGGTATCCCGCTAAAAAAAATCCAGTCGAGCCACCTTAAAGCATGTTCAATTGTTTTTGCATGATTAGTGCGTTAAGGACTTGCAATTTGGATGCCTACTTGCATTTTCCTGTGGTGTATCATTCACAGCACGAAGTAAGAAAAATTATTGTAAAAGTTCCACTTGCAAAAAAGACCTTTTCAAAACTCATTGTGGCTAAAGCGTTGTTTGTAAAATTGCATTAGCTTAAAAGTGGATCGTTTTCGATTTTCGCAGCCGACGTATTTCCTAAGTATGAAAAGTTTAAAGACAAAACGCGTTATTCTACAAAATTTATTGTATGATTTTTTAAACACATTATTTGGGCCTGTGATTATGTAATAATAGGAGAAGTGAACTGCAGTTGAAAGACTTAGGGAGTAAATTGTCTAGCGCTGTGGTGAAAGTAAGTGGGAACTTGTTTGTTGATTAAGAAGAAAACGAACAAGATTGCCAGTACCTGACGGACATCCCAATAGTTCCATCCTCATGGAAATATGACCACGCCACGCCTTGGGATGCGCCCGAATGTAGCGTGCATCTATGGAAGGGTGCAAAACGTTCAACACCACGGTGTTGCGGTCCGTGTTGCCATTAAAGACCTGGAGCAGATAAATGAAGTGTTAAGGTTAAACTAGTTAGTTACTTGTGGAGGGTAACAGTGTTGCTAAGGTTTTTATGTGGGACTGAGCTTTTGAGGCAATTTCATATTACCGAGTCGATATTCAATTAGTTAAAAATACAATAATAATAATAATAATAATAATAATAATAATAATAATAATAATAATAATAATAATAATTTATCATTTATAATTCGCAAAATAGCATTTAAATATATGATCTAATGCGCACACATACCTTGCTGTTCTGATAAGGTGTATAGGTGGTGCCGTTGCTGCTGTAGGAGATAGTAAAGCTCGTAACCCATTGATCCGCGTCTTGACGTCCCTGGATCTGTATTCCTGTCACCTGGGTTTTAGCTCCAAGACCCACTTGTAGCCACTGATGAACATCATTTTTGAGGGCGGACCATGCACCAGTCTTACCTGCTCCAGCCTTGAAATTGAGTCTGCCATTGGTGGCGCCGTGTGCAGCGTCCAATACGGTTGAAGCTGTGATCTGGCCATCGGTGATTTTTCTGCTCTCCATCCCGAGAGGGTCCAAACATGCTATACAAAGAAAATGCATTAGTTCAGAGAACTATAGTGCGCGTTGAAGTTGAATTGTTTTTGTACGATTAGTGCGTTAAGGTGTTTCGATACAGTTTTTCAGAGGCCATATCGATATTTTCCAATCGCGTTAAAAGTGTTTTTTTCCTTGTCCGATCACCATTAAATTCACCAGTAATTGGCTATGGATTGAAATTTGTGAAAATGTAGTTTTAAGTAAAATCAATATTACTATGACAACAACAAACCAAAAAAAATTTGAAATTGATAAAAGCTGAATTTTGTGTGATCTGGACCAGCCACTAGCCGGTGAGGAACTTTAAGTTTGGTGTTTAGCATACCTTAATAACTAGTACATTTTAGTTTGATTTTATCGCATCTTTTGAACATAAAACATTGACAATACTCACGCTGAAATGTACTAGTCATGGATACATGTTTTGTCCGCATTAATTTTGAAAAATTAGCATAACATCAAAACAGTGAATGTTGTAGCGCAGATTTTTGACCGGTTATTAGGATAGGTTTGTCGTAAAATTTCAAGGTGTTGCAGTGAATCAATCTTAATCAAAGTTTGAGACATTACTATATACATTGTGAAGAACAGGTGAAGAGATTTTAAAAAAAATCGTTGGAGTCGTTTCAGAGATATACAAAAAAGCGCTAAAAGTCCAAATTTTAAATGAAGTTGCACTAAGACAGCTAGGTGGTGAGAAAACGGGTTAATTTTTAGGATCGCAGGAACGAAAATACACCCAAATTTCCTGGCATCGAAATATGATATAAAGCAGCATTCAGACGCTACTTGAGAATAATTTGAGTCATTTATAACGTTTTTATTAAATAATCTATCACGACTATTGAAAATTTAAGGTTTGAAATATATTTTCGTTTTAATCGAATTCAAACATACAGAGTTTTTATACTTCTTACGGATGTTATTTGCTAAAAACAAAACTTTACGTTCCTTGTGTTAGATTTTAAATAGCTGGTCTAGACCGCGTAAAATTAGGCGTTTATAAATTTCAAAGTTTTTTGTTTATTGTTGTCATGGTAAGATCGATTTTACTATACCCAACATTTTGAGAAATTTCAATCTATGATTAATCATTGGTAAAAATTTTATAGCAATCAGACAAGAATAAAACCACTTTTAAAGCGATGGAAAAATATCGGTATGGCATCCGAAAAACTATATCGAAACACCTTAAGGACTCGCAATTTGGATACCAACTTGAATTTTCCTGTGGCCAGCATTATTCACAGCACAATGTAAGAAAAAGGGTTGTTAAAGTTCCACTTTCAAGGAAGTCCTTTTAAAAACTAATTGTGGCTAAAGCGTTGTTTGTAAAAATGCATTTGCTTAAAAGTAGATCGTTTTTGATTTAATTTTCGCAGCCAACGTATTTACTAAGTATGATAAGTTTAAAGGGAAAAGGCGTTATTCTATAAAATTGATTACATGATTCTAAAACAAATTACTTGGGCCTGTGATTATGTAATAATAGGAGAAGTGAACTACGGTTGAAAGACTTAGCGAGTAAATTGTCTAGCGCTGTGGTGAAAGTAAGTGGGAACTTGTTTGTTGATTAAGAAGAAAACGAACAAGATTGTAAGTACCTGACGGACATCCCAATAGTTCCATCCTCATAGAAATATGACGCCTCCATGTTTTAGGATGCACCCGAATGTAGCGTGCATTTATGGAAGGGTGCAAAACGTTCAACACCACGGTGTTGCGGTCCGTGTTGCCATTAAAGACCTGGAGCAGATAAATGAAGTGTTAAGGTTAAACTAGTTAGTTACTTGTGGAGGGTGACAGTGTTACTAAGCTTTTAATGTGGGTTGAGCTTTTGAGACAATTGCATGTTACCGAGTCGAGATTCAGTTAGTTTAGTTAATTGCTTGAGTTTGTCTTGCTACGACTTTTATTGGTTTCCATACCTTGCTGTTCTGATAAGGTGTAAAGGCGGTTCCATTGCCGCTGTAGGAGATAGTAAAGCTCGTAACCCATTGATTGAAGTCTTGTCGTCCCTGGATCTGTATTCTTGTCACCTCGGTTTTAGCTCCAAGATCCACTTGTAGCCACTGATGAACGTCATTTCTGAGGGAGGACCATGCACCAGTTCTACCTTCTCCAGCCTTGAAATTGAGTCTGCCATTGGTGGCGCCGTGTGCAGCGTTCCATACGGTTGAAGCTGTGATCTGGCCATCGGTGATTTTTCTGCTCTCCATCCCGAGAGGGTCCAAACATGCCGCTATACAAAGAAAATGCATTAGTTCAGAGAACTATAGTGCGTGTTTAAGTTCAATGGTTTTTGCACAGGAATAGTGCGTTAAGGACTTGCAATTTGGATGCCTACTTGCATTTTCCTGTGGTGTATCATTCACTGCACAAAGTAAGAAAAATTATTGTTAAAATTTACACTTGTAACAAAGTCCTTTTAAAAACTCATTGTGGCTAAAGCGTTGTTTGTAAACTTGCATTTGTTTAAAAGTAGATCGTTTTTGATTTTCGGAGCCGACATATTTCGAAAGTATGATAAGTTTAAAGACAAAACGCGTTATTCTACAGAATTTATTGCACGATTTTTAAAACAAAGTATATGGGCCTGTGATTATGTAATGATAGGAGAAGTCGACTGTAGTTGAAAGACTTAGCGAGTAAATTGTCTAGGGCTGCGGTGTATGAAGGCCCGTTCTGGTCAAAATCATGACAATAAAATTGCACCGCAAGTCAATTTTAAACCAACTGCAGCAAATATTATGGACATATTGTGTATTTTTGTCATCACTGAACAATACTTTTTTCATCGTGTTAGTAATTATTTTTAGCAACAAGAGTTATTTTTGTTTTATTTATAGGAATAATTTTTTCATTCGTGCCATGAATTATTTTTCTAATGTGTATCAAGAATTTATTTTTAATTGGGCCGACAATTATTTTTTGCGGTATATTATTTTTTTGTTTTTATTTTATCTATTTTTTTTTGGGGGGGGGGGGGGGGGTAGAGAACTGTTCAATCGCGCAGACATGCCATGTTCAGTAAGGGTCAGAATTGTGTACGAGTCGTGAAGTCGCTTCGTAGTCTCCTCTATTAAATCTTCGATCCAGAAAACCTCATCACGAACGCACAGAATACTGGCTCCTGACAAATTTTGTAAGAAAGATGAAAACCCCTTTTGTTTCTTTCCCTGACAATTTTTCGCCTTGGCATTCTCTTGGAAAGCACTCCTCCACTACAAAGTTTTCAAAATGGTCGCCCAAGGAAGTAAAAGACTTGAACCAGTCCACTTTAACTGCAAGGCCCGCAAAGCATTGTAGGCCCAAAAATAAATTCGCGATACAGCGAAAAATAATTATCAGCACGATGAAAAAATAATTCTCAATACTTGTTTTAAAAATAATTCGCAGTACCACTAAAAAATTATTTGTGGCACGCATCAAAAATTTATTCATACAACAACGTAAAAAATGTAAACAGCCTTAACAAAAAATAATTCATGCAGCTGAAAAAAATTAACAACACACTAAAAAAATCCTGGGTAGTGATGACAAAAATACACAACGGGTCCATAATAAATGCTGCATTGGCCAAAAAAGTCACTTGTGGTGCCATTTTATTATGTTAATGTTGACCAGAACGGGCCTCCATAGCTGTGGTGAAAGTAAGTGGGAACTTGTTTGTTAATTGAGAAGAAAACGAACAAGATTGTCAGTACCTGACGGACATCCCAGTAGTTCCATCCTCATGGAAATATGACCACGCCACGTCTTAGGATGCGCCCGAACGTAGCGTGCATCTACGGGAGGGTGCAAAATGTTCAAAACCACGGTGTTGCGGTCCGTGTTCCCATTAAAGACCTGGAGCAGATAAATGAAGTGTTAAGGTTAAACTAGTTAGTTACTTGTGGAGGGTGACAGTGTTGCTAAGTTTTTAATGTGGGACTGAGCTTTTGAGACAATTTCATATTACCGAGTCGAGATTCAATAAGTTAAAAATACAATAATAATAATAACAATAATAATAATAATAATAATAAAACTTGATAATAATAATAATTTATCATTTATAATGCGCAAAATAGCATTTAAATATATGATCTAATGCGCACACATACCTTGCTGTTCTGATAAGGTGTATAGGTGGTGCCGTTGCTACTGTAGGAGATAGTAAAGCTCGTAACCCATTGATCCACGTCTTGTCGTCCCTGGATCTGTATTCCTGTCACCTCGGTTTTGGCTCCAAGATTCACTTGTAGCCACTGATGAACGTCATTTCTGAGGGCGGACCATGCACCAGTCTTACCTCCGCCAGCCTTGAAATTGAGTCTGCCATTGGTGGCGCCGTGTGCAGCGTCCAATACGGTTGAAGCTGTGATCTGGCCATCGGTGATTTTTCTTCTCTCCATCCCGAGAGGGTCCAAACATGCTATACAAAGAAAATGCATTAGTTCAAAAAACTATGGTGCACGTTGAAGTTGAATTGTTTTTGCACGATTAGTACGTTAAGGTGTTTCGATACAGATTTTCAGAGGCCATATCGATATTTTTCAATTGCCTTAAAAGTGTTTTTTTCCTTGTCCGATCACCATAAAATTTCACCAGTAATTGGCTATGGATTGAAATTTGTGAAAATGTAGTTTTAAGTAAAATCAATATTACTATGACAACAACAAACCAAAAAAAATTGAAATTGATAAAAGCTGAATTTTGTGTGATCTGGACCAGCTACTGAAAATCCAACACTAGCCGGTGAGGAACTTTAAGTTTGGTGTTTAGCATACCCCCCGGGGGGGGAGGGGGTACTGCCATATATTGGCTATATAGGAATGTGCTGCTGTGAAGGGTATGGTTTTCAAGCAGTTTACTCTAGTATAGGGTATATAAATCAGAGCGTTTGGGTCTAGAATAGGGTATCATTTTTCAGAAAACTGATCAGTTGGTTGAAGATTTTATCTAGACAAGAGAAACAGCTACTCTAGGATAGAGGGGATTTGGGGAGTTTTCTCTAGTATAGGGTAGCAAAATTCAGCTGAACTAGCTCTGGTATAGGTTAAGGGTTCCAGGGTGCCAGCGGCACATCCCCACCCAGAAATTCCTAAAGTACCTCCCCCCCCCGAGCATACCTTAATGACTAGTACATTTTAGTTTGAATTTATTGCATCTTTTGAATATAAAACATTGACAATACTCACGCTGAAATGTACTAGTCATGGATACATTTATTGTCGGCATTAATTTTGAAAAATTAGCATAACGTCAAAACTGTGAATGTTGTAGCGCAGATTTTTGACCGGTTATTAGGATAGGTTTGTCTTAAAATTTCAAGGTGTTGCAGTGAATCAATCTTAATCAAAGTTTCAGACATTCTTATATACACTGTGAAGAACAGGTGAAGAGATTTTATAAAAAATCGTTGGAGTCGTTTCAGAGATATACAAAAAAGCGCTAATAATAATAATAATAATAATAATAATAATGTTTATTTCTTATATTGCGCAGTCTAGCATGCGATAAAGATATGATCGAATGCGCATTACAACACTAAAATCTTAAAGTAATAAATGGCTAATCCAAATAATGATAATGATAATAATAATTTACAATTTTCGGAAAACAATAAAAGTAAAATATGAGTTGATAAAAGAACTAATAAAAAGCTAATTTAAAAAGATGTGTCTTTAGTAAAACTTTAAAAATGTTCAATGATTGACATTGTCCAATTTCTAGAGGGAGTCGGTTCCATACTTTGGGCGCAGCATTTTCAAACGCCCTATCCCCGATTGTCTTTTTTGTTCTATAGGTATTGCCCATTAGGAGTATGCCCCGGTATGATCTCAACTGATAGCGCGAGCTCTCTTTGATTTTTATCAAGTCTAAAAGATATTGTGGTGCGTCGCCGTAGATACATTTGTGGACTAGCATTGCTATCTTGAATTCTATTCTGTGGGTAACCGGAAGCCAGTGCAGGTTGATCAGGGATGGTGTGATAGGATCATACCTAGATACAGTACATACCAGCCGAGCTGCCGCGTTCTGCAGGCGTTGCAGCTTACCAAGATGAACAGCGGGCGTACCATATAATAGACCGTTACAATAGTCTAATCGTGACGTTATAATAGCCTGTACAATGGACTTCCTATTGTCATATGATAAATACTTTCTAATACGCCGGATGTTATGTAGATGGTAATAAATATCCTGACATATGCTGTTAATATGTGTGGTCATATTCATGTTTGCATCAAACCAAGCACCCAGATTTCTAACAGAGTAAACAGCAGAAACCTTTACCTCACCTACTTGCAAGTCACTTATCGTAGCCTTATTTAACTGTGCGCGTGTACCTATAATAATAAACTCGGTCTTAGCATCGTTCAGCCGAAGTTTGTCTTGGACCATCCAGGTTCTTATGTCCCTGATGCAAGCTTGTAAAGCATCAACAGCATCCGTCTCAGTAGCAGAACCATCCGGCTTAAATGAGATATAGAGCTGCGTATCATCAGCGTATGCGTGAACGTTGGGGAGATGGGATTCAACAACATCGAACAGCTTACTTGCGTACAACGTGAAGAGCAGGGGACCAAGACATGATCCTTGAGGTACCCCTTGAGGCAGATCAAAGTCACTCGAATAGCTCCCGTTAATCAGGATTCGCTGTTTCCTGTTTGATAAATACGAGTGAAACCATTTAAGAGCGGTACCTGTAATTCCATACGTCACGTACAGGCGATTCAACAACACTTGGTGGTCAATCGTGTCGAATGCTGCACTCAGGTCTAACAATACCAAGAGAGTAACTCGTTGATTGTCCATTGCAGCTAGTATGTCATTCTGTATCTTCAATAGGGCAGTCTCTGTGCTATGACCAAGTCGATAGGCTGACTGCAGGATGGGATACAAGCCCGACTGAGTAACGTGATCGGTTGTCTGATCATAAACTGCCCTTTCAACCAATTTAGAGAGGTAGATTACTCACACGTTTTAATTTGGATAAGGAAGTCCCTTGCTTGGTCTTCTTCAGTCTTGGATCCACAAGGGCCGTTTTCCAATCAGATGGAAAGCGCTAAAAGCCCTAAAAGTCCAAATGTTGAATGAAGTTGCACTAAGACAGCTAGGTGGTGAGAAAACGGGTTAATTTTTAGGATCGCAGGAACGAAAATACACCCAAATTTCCTGGCATCGAAATATGATATTAAGCAGCATTCAGACGCTACTTGAGAATAATTTGAGTCATTTATAACGTTTTTATTAAATAGTCTATCACGACTATTGAAAATTTAAGGTTTGAAATAATATATTTTCGTTTTAATCGAATTCAAACATACAGAGTTTTTATACTTCTTACGGATGTTATTTGCTAAAAACAAAACTTTACGTTCCTTGTGTTAGATTTTAAGTAGCTGGTCTAGACCGCGCAAAATTAGGCGTTTATAAATTTCAAAGTTTTTTGTTTATTGTTGTCATGGTATGATCGATTTTACTATACCTAACATTTTGCGAAATTTCAATCTATGATTAATCATTGGTAAAAATTTTATAGCGATCAGACAAGAATAAAATCACTTTTAAAGCGATGGAAAAATATCGGTATGGCATCCGAAAAACTATATCGAAACATCTTAAGGACTCGCAATTTGGATACGAACTTGAATTTTCCTGTGGCCAGCATTATTTACAGCACAATGTAAGAAAAAAGGTTGTAAAAGTTCCACTTTCAAGGAAGTCCTTTTAAAAACTAATTGTGGCTAAAGCGTTGTTTGTAAAAATGCATTTGCTTAAAAGTAGATCGTTTTTGATTTTCGCAGCCAACGTATTTGCAAAGTATGATAAGTTTAAAGGCAATTAACCCGTTATTCTATAAAATTGATTATATGATTCTAAAACATATTATTTGGGCCTGTGATTATGTAATAATAGGAGAAGTGAACTGCAGTTAAAAGACTTAACGAGTAAATTGTCTAGCGCTGTGGTGAAAGTTAGTGGGAACTTGTTTGTTGATTAAGAAGAAAACGAACAAGATTGTCAGTACCTGACGGACATCCCAATAGTTCCATCCTCATAGAAATATGACCCCTCCATGTCTTAGGATGCGCCCGAATGTAGCGTGCATTTATGGAAGGGTGTAAAACGTTCAAAACCACGGTGTTGCGGTCCGTGTTGCCATTAAAGACCTGGAGCAGATAAATGAAGTGTTAAGGTTAAACTAGTTAGTTACTTGTGGAGGGTGACAGTGTTACTAAGCTTTTAATGTGGGACTGAGCTTTTGAGACAATTGCATTTTACCAAGTTGAGATTCAATTAGTTTAATTAATTGCTTGAGTTTGTCTTGGTACGACTTTTATTGGTTTCCATACCTTGCTGTTCTGATAAGGTGTAAAGGCGGTTCCATTGCCGCTGTAGGAGATAGTAAAGCTCGTAACCCATTGATCGGTGTCTTGTCGTCCCTGGATCTGTATTCCTGTCACCTCGGTTTTAGCTACAAGATTCACTTGTAGCCACTGATGAACGTCATTTCTGAGGGAGGACCATGCACCAGTCTTACCTCCTCCAGCCTTGAAATTGAGTCTGCCGTTGGTGGCGCCGTGTGCAGCGTTCCATACTGTTGAAGCTCTTATCTGTCCATCGTTGATTTTTCTGCTCTCCATCCCGAGAGGTTCGGAACATGCTATGCACAGAGAAGACGTTATTATTGCAAGGGACTATAGTGCAAGTTTAAGTTTAATTGTTTTGAGCGGATGCGTCTGTTAAGTATATGGTGTTGTAGAATCATTCTGTCCAGTGTCGAAAGTGTTAGTTCGTTTTGTTTGTTAAGCGAAAAATGTCTTACAAGATATGTAAGAAGAGGTATTTTTTGGACTTTAATTTTGATGCCTACTTGTATATGTTTGTGGCTTATTTTTCATATCACGTTGTAGGGAAATGAAAGTTAAAGACTCCGCTTATAATACAGTTATTGTTGCTGAAGGGTTGTTGGTAAAAAATTGGATTAGTTTGCAGGGGCGTAGCTAGCCCATAGGCCCGTAGGCTCGGGCCCACAATTTCTTTTGCCTGCTTGACTCATTAACATTACTCTTCCCAGTATGAAGTCGAAAATTGAACTTGCGTACGAGATATGATCGATTCCAGAAAGTTTTCGGCAGAAAAGGGAATTATTGTGATGGAAAACGCACTACATGATCAGAGAGCCATCAATAAATGGTTGAGACATTTCTATATTGTTGTCCTCAAGAGTTCCACCCAAATTTATCGTGGGCATTTACGGCACTTCTAACTTTGTCAGTTATCTGCAGAGATGTCTGTCAGTGAGAGTGCATTGAGAAAACTAAAAAATCCTCAACGATAAAGGAAGATCCTCAGGTGGACATGCACGTACGCATATTCATAAGGATCCACAAGGATCATGAACTTTTGAATGCCGTTGACTTGCTCGTTGCCTATGTTGAAGTTGAATTTCATTTATTGGACGCTTTTGGAATATGAAATTTTGTTATCTTCGGATTCCGTAATAAGAATGAAGCCTGTTTATTATGTGAATAGTTTTGCAATCCTGTTCTGGATCTCGATAGAACAATCAAATCATCTGCATATAATAAAGTGAATTTATTTATTCAGACAGTGTATTTTGGAATAAATATGGAAAAGAGGTTATAAATAAAAGGGGGCTTAAAATGTAACCTTAATGTTCACCTCTTGAATTTTACGAAACATGTCAAATTGCAATAAAGGCTTTTGATCAGGAATATTTTTGGGAGTATTGTCACCCCGCCTCCGGCTTCTGATTTTTAATGGTCCGTCTCTTTACTAGCTATGTCAATCACTCTCAAACTTGTTCATGTTACAAATATCAAAGTGCTTGGCTTTTCAGCGGTCAGTTAATATCAGTTGATATCTGGTTGATATTAAGAGTTTTAAGAAAGGAGGAAAGGCCTATTAGATGAGTCTATTAGATAGATTGCTTTGGAAGCTACATGTATCGCTTAGCTGAACTTTTTACTATAGCTACTACACCTACATGTACTACTGCCACTACACGTTCTACAGATACTACAGCTACAGCTACATATACTACAGATACTACACTTACTATAGATACTACACTTACTACGGCTACTGCACCTACTACGGCTACTACACCAACTACAGATACTGCAGATACTACACCTACTACAGATACTACAGCTTGTACGGATACTATACTTATTACAGTATACCTCGATGGTTTCACATAGAGATTACCTTCAAGAAGCCAAGCAAATTCCCAGGTATGTTTTAGATGAATGTCTAAATGTATGATTTAACTAAGGATGAAGAAAATTTGGAGTGATACCACATGTTAAATATTGCCGTCAAAAATGAGTAACAAACTTTTAGTTTTTATTATCGTGAAAACTTTTTCCTCATTTTGGAATTGTTTCAGTTCGACGAGTCTCGTTATTGCCCTGAATTTACTTGTACCGAATATTCAAACTGATGTCTCCTTCTACCTGATAGTAATTTATTTTCGAAATTCCAGAACCATTTCACAGCTGAATTTTGAGCGACTTTTAGTTAAGGACTTCTGCCCCAACGATTTTTCTGAAATTTCTCCGGCATATTTATTATACCAATAAAAGCCGATACCAGAAATTTCAGTAAAAAAATGTCAGCAAAATTTTTTACTAGAGACGATTTTCTTTGAACGGTAGGGTCCTTTTAAGCGCTAATTTCTCCAGAAATATTTACCGTCAATGAAATCGGAATATTTCTTACTATTGCCGATTGATATCTGTTGTTCTTTGCAAAGTTTCGCAGCCACCGCGTTAAAAACGAAAAAGTTATGACGGAAAGTTTGTCACTGCTAAAAGCTCCAGTATTAATGACGGAGCCACCGTAATGTTAGCGAATTTCGGGTTAAAAATTAGGCCATTTTGGGACTTTAACGACGTTACTGAGGGAGTAAAAACGACTCGAAGTAATCATGTGAAATTTAGGCTATTTTGAGAATCCGACCTCGAAAACCGATATTCTAAGTTTTCTACCAAATAAAAAACTTTTGGAAGAAACAATTTACATCACGTTTCTTATCTAGCTAAAAGCTGTCTATGGAAACAAAATGGAAGAAATCGACTTTTCAACTCTCGCCACTCAATGCTAGATATTTCCTGACCGTCGCTCTTAATTTGTGTAATAAGTGCTTGTTTTTCTACTTTTTCATCAAAACTTGGTATAAATTCGAAAGAAGTACGTATGCTAGTTGGTAGTCTCCCACGCTGACGTTCTTGGGGGTTCGCATGCGTGCCTGCCTCAAAGGGCAGGATCCCTAGTTGGTATCCACTAAAACAGTTAGACGAATCGTTCTCGATTTCTAACGTTAGTGTTTTTTTCTGTCTCACGTGATTGTCCTAGCCCACAGAACAGGCGTTATTTTTTGCGTTTTTCAGGCGAGCAAAGACAAGCGCCAGACCGGCGAGGAACGTGAAGCACCTCACGCTCGACGGGGGAGGGCGTGAAGTACACCTCTCCCCCAGAATTAGCAACATCCTTAAATAAACAGGGATGAAACAAAACTGGATGTAAAAATGTGGCAAAGGAACAGAAAAGAGAGAAAAAAAAAGAAAGATCGAAATATGAGTTTAAAACGTTTAAATCATTGGGTTCCACGTACACACGAAATCAAAACAGTAGGATGTTTAATCTTATTTCTAGCCATTCCCATGCTAATTGGCCCTAAACCGGCGTTGTCCAGAAGATTAACCGCATTGCGAAGATCTAGAATTGGATGAGAAAATAGCAGATTTTCCTTTTTCCAAAGTGAAATTCAACAATAACGAATTCTTCAACCCCGGGGAAAAGACCTTAGAGGATAAATTCCCTATCCGTGGGATACACGACTTGATACATGCCGCAAGAAACCCCCGAAGGGGGATGGGCAAACTTGGAATATGATAGGGAGGTCCTTTTAGAGAAACTGCCGAGGTTTATTGGCTTACCTATAACATGCAGTGTAATGTTGCGGATGCTCAAGTATCCTGCAGCTCTTAGTGTACAGACGTAAGTGCCCGTGTCATTTTCTCGGACTTGTTCTATCAACAATGTGCCACTTGTCGAATTAAGCCGTAGATCATGTGCTGGAATTGTGACTTTATCTTTGGTCCAAATCAAACTCTGGATAGTAGAAATCGAGCTCAATGTTTTGTTAGTACACCTTAAAAGAACTTTGGATCCACCGTAGACCGAAAGGTTTCTTGAGGTAGACTCTGTTATCAGTCCAAAGGCTGTAAAAGAATAAAGAGAAATGACAGAAATGCTTTCTTCTTTTCAATCACTCAATCAATCAATCAATCAATCAATCAATCAATCAATCAATCGTTGTTGCGTAACATAAATATTTTTAAGGTTTGATTGGGGATGTTGGCGATCGCCGTTATATATTTAGGGGTCAAAATAGCACTAAAAATACATCAGAACTTTTTACCTTGTCCCCTTGTTTTACTTTTGGTGTGTTCTTAGAATTTGCGGCCGTTTGAGGGTCATTCAAGCGAGTTTTAGTTCTGCGTTGTTCTCTCAGAGAGAACAACGGCAGAACGTCAGGGACTGGATGAGAGGGAACCCCTCTTGCCTGATCATGAACGTCTCTATTAAAAATGCTGATTGGACGAGGATATACCTTATCTATATCAAATTTTTTTAATTCATCGGTGAAAATTTTCAGTCATGATAATAATAATAATAATAATAATAATAATAATAATAATAATAATAATAATAATAATAAGTAAATACGAGATACCCTGCGAGCAAGCACTCTCGCCAATCTTAAATCGCCAATAACAAATTTTTCGTCTTTTTCTGATACAACTGTGGTGGCAATTTTGCCGAATCTTTGTTTATGGTGACGTAGATTATGCTCAAACTATGGAGGTATTGTCCCCAGCTGAAAAACTGTATCGAGCGACCTTAACAGTTGACTGAAATGAAAAAATGCCTCCCGGCAAGTGCATGAGTTGTCACTCATAAATTCACCTGTCAAAATTTTAACCAAGCGGGGGTGGGGGGTGGGGGCTCGTTCCTGGAGTTTGACCAAAAACTTAACCAAAAACGTGACCAAGCAAACGTAAAGTTTAGAAAATTGTTTCCGAAAATTTTGTCCCAAGCCGAACACAAGAAATTTCAATCAAGATTTTTACTCGAGCCACTCCGTTGGCTTTCCTTAATGGTTATGTTTGGGCCAAAACGAAACGCAACGAATATGTCTGGGACTTCCTTCCCTTCCCTTCCCTACTGAGTTTTTTACCCCTACTACCAGAGTCTGTACGGCGGTCTTTCGTCTATAGGTTTTATTCTCTTTTAGGTATTGGGCTCCGCTGTAATCTTGATAAAATGCTCTTTAACTAAAAGCTTTGCTGGTTTGTTTTGTTTTCCTTTCACATGTGAAACATCTTGAATGATCCTGGTTTGGACCTTTCTGTATATCGTCCCTGTTTGCAAGGGATTAGCCTGCCAGAAATCCTTCTGGTTAGGGTCAGGCGAGGACAAAATTTCTCTTTCCTCCATTCTAGCCTTTTCGTATATATTCTTCACTAGAGAACCAACAACAATAAACAGATAGCCTGTTAACAGGCTAACAACAATAATAATCTTCATTGAGATGGCTATAATAGATGAAGGGTTTTGCAGTTTGCAAAGCTACTTATAACTAATTCTTCTACGAGTAGTTCTTCCGGGGACAAGCTTGTCCCTCAATTCGCCTGATGAAATGAATGGATTTAATTGACTTTTTAAGAAATGGTCAGTTGAATTCATAACATTTGGTAAGTTAGTTTATATTTTCGTACTAAGGAACATATCTTATTTAAGCAATAGACCACACTTTCTATGGGTTTACCGGCGTGATAACCCACTTGGAATGTTGGGAGAACACGAGAAAAGCTTGTAAATCACGAGCCGAATGCGAAACTTGTTCTGCTTTTTAGCCTTTCTAAAATCATTGTTTGCAGATGAATAGCTGGTTTTGTTTATGGCCCGTGGTCCGGATGCCTTTTTCTATGGGTTTTTGACCAATCAGATCACGCGTACTATCTCAGTTATTTTATAAAACAGCTTGGGCAATCTACTAAAAAGTGAGTTTTATCTTCATTTTTTTACTGTATAGCCTTTCATAACGTGGTGTATTGTCAGTATCTTAGATGCCTGTTTTAAGTGTTAGGTTTGTGACTGCTAATTCTTAGTTTCACTAATGCTTTCCTAGAAAGGTTTTTTCTCGTGAGGGTAATTAAACAGGGGGCTATGATAGTTTCTTTGATTGTTTACTACTGTTAAAAGTTAACTTTTTGTGAGTGTTGAAGGGTTTGGTTCCAACATAGTTCATTAGTGGAATGGTTGGGAAACCCTTTGTTATAGGTTTTTGTCAGCTTTTTTAGACCTGACCGTGCACAACGTTCAATAGCATTCCTATCATTTTGAAGTTATTGACCAATGGAAACATTACATTAATTTATTGAGTCATAATTTGTGAACAGAAAGGATTGTGCACGGTCACGGGAGCTTCCAACATAACCTACAGCACTGTTCTCATTCGCGTAAAAGCCGCCGCATGACGATTTAATCAACTAGATAACTGCGTGCTCCCTTGTAAGGCAGTCTATTGGCCCTATACGGTCCCCAGGGAAATTCCCTTTTATACGCGCTAGCAAACAAATTCGCCGTCTTCTCCTAAGTCTACTCTACAACGGGCCGGGCAACCAAGTTTCCCCACTCTCCTCCCCTTCAGCGGCCCTGTCAAATTTTCTCTGTCAGCTCTCCCTATGCCTTATGCAAAATGTTTCACCTATAACTTATCTATCAAGAGGCATAGGGTGACCTTTATGCGAATATGAATTAGTTTACCATTGTTTTCAACTTTGATGTTTGCCGGGTTTCCTAACCAGTGTCCTCTCCTAACTATGGTTCCAATGAGAGATATATATTTTTTCGTGACATCTACATATTTATTCATTGTGTATTCATGCATTCAGTTTTATAAGTTTCATAAGAAGTCTGTCATCTTTATGAGACTGGAGGAAAAACTACAAGCGTTGCAATAGTCATTGCAGATCTAACGAAGTTAGAATGCCTCCCTTCAACTCCCCTATTAAAATATTCTGTTCTAAAGGGTTAATTTTGCAATGCAAACTAAATAACTGGAAATTATTTTATTATTCATTCAAAATATTTCCCCAATTCTGATTGGCTAAAAGCACACGCATAATTCAGCATAACCAGTTTCTGTTGACCAAATTTGGAAGAATTTTGTGTTTAACGAGGAAATGACGTCAAAAATGCAACCCGCTACAGGTTAATGCACCGTTAACCGAAAAGACCTGGGGACGAGGTTGCGTTGTTTTGGTTGTGAAAGCAAAAATGGCGGACACTTCACTCGTTTCAAGAGTAAGAACTATAGCTGGAACTAGGCAAATGATTGCTAAAAACATACCAAAAACAGCAAGAAGACAATTCGGAGGGCGACGTCTGCTGTTTGGAGAATATTTGCGGAGCTGGACAAACCTAAACGTCACTATCGAAGATGAACTTAACATCGATGCAGGTAAGCAAGTTTTAGCTATGTTTTTAAACTAGGAATTATTCTTCTTCATATCCTACGAAAGCTGTATTCATTAATTGCTAATTATTTAATTCATTCAAATTACTGATTCTCCAATCCGCCGACTAATCCTTCATTAACCAACCGGCGCTGACTAAATTTGGAAGATGAGAGCAATTTAACGAGGTTAATCGATGGTATATTGGATTGAAAACGAGGCTGCTAGGACAAAAGACCATCGATCATCCTCGTTTCCAGGCGCTTCGACCTGGCTGTTTATTCACGAGTGAACAAAAAAAAAATTGTATTCACGGCTATCCGAGACGAAATAGCTGATTTTCGGACTAAAACTGAATGGAAGGAAATCAAGAATACCCAAAACATATTGCTATGTGGATGTTATATACTTTTTGATGAGTATCTGCGAAAACAAAAAAAAAACCTCTGAGGTCTCCCCGTATACAAACACTAATACGCGATTATATTACTGACGAAACTTTTAATGAAAATACTGAGGTATCCCTTGAAAAGGTGGAAAACATTTTAATCACAACGGCTAAGTGTTGTTTAAAGATAGGAGCAGGTAAAACGCGTAAGCGTATCAAATCAATATCAAACAAAAAAAGATTCGATAAAGAATGTCGTTTGAAAAGGTATCAATTACGAAAAATGGCAAACAAGAAACATCTAGACCCTTTGAATACTATCATACGCGAGCAATACCATGATACTCTGGCCCAACACAGGAAATAACTCATTATAATTCTAAAAAGAACGGATTATTACATCGCCAAGATTTCTGAGCTAGAAAAAACCGCAGACAATTTAGACGCGGAAACTTTCTGGCAATGGCTGTAATCGATGGACGACACTAGAAAAGGAGAGGATGTTCCATCAGTTTCGGAAGAAAATTGTCTACAATATTTCCACAATCTTAACCCAGTGCAGCAAAACATTTGCAATGAGCTACGACAAAATGAATTAATGCCATGGTCAACACTCTTGTCCTTTACTGAGATTTCATGATAACTGAAAGAGAAATACGTAAAGCTGTGGAAAAGTTAAAGAATAATAAATCACCATTTTCGGATAAAATTAGAAATGAAATGATAAAAGCTAGTATTGATACACTGATGCCCGTATATGAAAAATTATCTAATTCAATTCTTAACCAAGGGACCATGCCACAGACCAGGGGCGGATCTAGGGGGAGGGTGCAGGGGGTGCACACCCCCCGCCCCCCCAGATGACCTGCGGTTTTCTAATACAACTGGTATTCTGCAAAAAAAAAACTATGTGGTTTATTGGTGTTGAAGTAGAGCAAGAGACGAGTGCACCCCCTCCTAAAAAAAATCCTGGATCCGCCCCTGCAGACTTGGTGTGGTGGTCTTATCACTCCCATTTATATATCGGGCGGACGAAGCGATCCCGGTGAGCAAACTACCGGGGTATTTGTGTCTCCAGCTGCCTGGGAAAACTATTTTGTTCTATCTTAAACCAACGACTTCTCGAGTATATCGTTTCTTTTAATATACTCCACAAATCTCAAATTGGCTTTTTACTAAATAACCGCACAGCAGACCACGTCTTCACTCTCCCAACCTTGCTAGATAAGTACGTTCATAATCACAACAAAAAGATCTATGCTTGTTTTGTAGATTTCAAAAAAGCTTTTGACTCGGTCTGGCACGACAGGCTCTTGAATAAGCTGCTGCAAATTGATGTTGGTGGTTCTTTTTATAACTTAATTAAAAGCTTATATCACGACTCTTCCTGATCAATTAAAATTGTCCAAAAACAAACGCGATCATTCCGTTATGTGAGAGGTGCATGTGCGGCAAGGCTGTATCTTAAGTCCACTGCTTTTTAATCTTTATATTAACGACCTACCTTTCGCATTTCAAAATACATTATCTGATCCTTTTGTTTTGCCAAACGGTGCAAAACTAAATTCTCTATTATATGCAGACGATTTAATCATTTTATCACGATCCAAAACAGGACTACAAAATTCCCTCGATAAACTGTCTTCATTCTGTACTTCATGGATGATCAAAATCAATCCCAAGAAAACAAAAAATTATGGTTTTTCAGAAACGTGCGAGAAAAAATACTGATTTTCACTTTCTCATAGATAGTCAAATAATTGATGTTGTACAAGAGTACACTTACTTAGGAACTCGAATGTCCTCATCGCGAAATTTTTCAGTGTCACGTGAACATCTTAAGGAGAAAGCTCTTCATGCCCTCTTCAGCTTGAGACGACACACGAATCTTAGCAGACTAAAAGCAGTTCTCGCTTGTAAAATATTTGATACTATGATCTCCCCTATACTAACAAATAACATTGAAATTTGGGGTGTGTATGCCAAACCAGATTTTAAGACCTGGGACAGCTCACAGATCGAGAAGGCACACCTTCAGTTCTGCAAACAGTACTTGGGGGTAAACAACAAAGCTTCTAATATAGCTTGTAGAGCAGAGCTTGGTCGTCTCAAATACAATTTGTACATACAGTCTAAAGATGTGGAATCTCTCGTCAAACAAGCTTTTTTTAATGTCATTCGACTTACACTGTAATGGCAAATAAAATAGCTTCCACTCTCATTTAATGAATATGTCAGAATACTTTAAGCTTCCTGACTTTAACCCTGATTTATTAGATATAGCTATGGTAAAAATCTAGGTAAGTTCAATGAAACAGGAATATATCTCATATTGGCAAAACACCCTTCAACATTCTCAAAAACTTGAATTTTATAGATGCAGTGTGATAGAAGACGAAGTTGACTTTCTTTTTCAATGTCCCACGTACTCTATGATTAGGAATAAATTTTACTATAAAGTCAAGACTCCGATTCCAAATTTTACCAAGTTACCTATAAACGGTTTGATCAATGAAGTGATGAACTCTTCTAATTACTTTATCAATATACAATTCATAAAAATATATTTCAGCTTGTTTTGATGTTCGTGACAAATTATTATCAAAGTAACGTAATTGCCGTGTGTTGTAATTTTGATTCCTTAAACACTGTATGTGCTTGTATGGTCATGCAAATAAAGCTCGTCGTTGTTGTTGTGGTTTATATTGTAAAACTGTGCCAAAAAATAGGCCAAAGTCTAAGAGGAGGTAAGCATGTTAAGGACTTAAAAATATTTTGAATAAATAATCAAGCAATTATTGAATTCGGCTTTCCTAGGATATGAAGAATTAAGCAAATCTCGGAGGATGTTATCCACCTCGGCCTTCAGCCTCGCTGGATAACATACTCCGAGATCTGCATAATTCTTCACATTCTACGAAAGCCGAATTCAATAATTGCTAATTATGTTGTTAATCTTCTGATGATAAAATTTGTCTTGTCTAGCTTCGATAAAAACGCTCTTGTTAACACTCAAGAATCTGTCAGTTTGTTTATTATTCTATTTTTTAAACTATTATTTAATTTATTTGTAAACTTTCATTCCCCTGCAAGACTGACTGAATATAAGATATTGCAAAAGCTCCTTTTTGTTGTTTTTGTTTAGCTTTGTCTTGTCCTGTCTGATTACCAAACCACCAAAAGTATTAACTCCTAACAATCGGCAAATGTTAATTATGAGGAACTCTACAGTTACTTATGAGATATCTATTTTTTTGGCGCATTGGTGATACAGGTTTTTGAGTATATCTAAAACAGAGAAAAATAAAGGTGACAAAGATTAAAGGATGAGAGACCTGACAGGCAATGCTTTCAATCCCCTTTTCTGTAATTTCTTTCTCCCATATCATCTACTTAATTGAAAGAGGTTTTGAAATAATTGGTGAAAGTTTGCGCATGGTAATCAATATTGAGTACACAATAGTAAGCAATATTGAGCCTTTATTGTATTGCTCCTCATGGTGCCATGAACCATGCGATAAGCAAACCTTATCTCTTCCAGTAGAAAAAGAAGGTTATAATAAGAGAATTTTGAATGCCCTTGGGTCTCAATATTAGTGTAAATTTTATCCGTCGTGGGAGTTTTGCACTAAGCCTTGTTTCAGTGGACTGCATGCATTTTAAATACCCCGGAAGTTGGTCAAGTAAAAGTCCCGCAATCAGGGACAACGAACAGATTTTAAAAGTCTTCACGTCTCGTGAGTAATACTACGTCAATACTTACTCGTTCTTTTGTGAATTTTACAATTTGTGAATAAGTAGATCGAAAATCATGTATCTGAACAGCTAGTCAACAAAAAAATAGAAATTTAAAATGTACGGAGAAAAGTTGGTACTGACGAAAAACATTGTTATAAAGGATTAATGGCTAACGACAGCTGAGGTAATAATATTACAGAAACATTTGTCATATGATACATAGCTAGACATAACTAACTCTGATTTACCTGGTTTAGGTAGAGTAATCCTCAAGGTCAAAACCACCAAATTAAAGTGATTAAACATTCTTGTGGTCGTAAAGACGAGGTTGTTCGTCTGAGTTTACCGATTTATATGTGGAATAATGAAAAGGCTCTTTCGCATTTCCTGCGTTTCAGACAGCAATACACAAGTGTGGCAATATTTTTACCCCTACAAATATCATGCTCATGTTGCGTGGGAAACCTGGAAACAAAAACAAACGAAACGAGGAAGTTATAGTCTAAAAATAGAAGAAACAGCAACAAAGGCATTTCTTGGTAAAGACAACTAAGAAAACCTTTCTATTGGATGACGTAGAAAGGGCTTGGTCACGTCAGACTGGTGAAAATCCTTGATTCAAAATCTCCAGTTTCATATCCGACCTTTTTATGAAAGTCTTTCCAGTTTAGGTATAGGCATGAAATTGATTGTTTTAAACAGAAGGTACTGTTGATTGCTGCTGACGAAATAAGATACCGTGGAACCCCGGTAACTCGAACTCCCGCTAACTCGAACGAAGTCCAATTTCTCTTGGATTTAACCTCACTTTTTTGACACTTTTGCTTGGTTAACTCGGAACTCGTGGGATAACTCGAATTCCCCGCTAACTCCCTTGATAAAAAAGACTGAAATTTACCCCAGTTACTCGAATCGTGGTTCTTTTAACTCCACTCGGGTGCCACACCATTAGCTCTTCTTGTTGTATAATGCATCAGTCTTTTCCAGTTGCGCCCAGCCTCCCCGCCCCGGGTTGACCCCCAGGCATTAGCATTTTTTTGCCTTGGATGGCAAATTCCCAAGGGTGGGAACTCTTGAGCTGTCAAATCCCCCGGGGTGGAGACGAAAAAAGAGTGCAAATGCCCCGTCCTCCGTCAGCACTGCAACATTTTTCATTGATCGCACAGTCAAATAGTGCCGTTTTATGCATTTTAATGTGCGATTTTTTGTTTCAGGTAACGTCTTCCTTTGTAATAGCGCTAGGATTCTAATTAAGACTTCACGCCGAGACGACATGCCCCAGTTTGTGGTTTTAGTATTGATATAGAATTGTTGACATTAAAATTAACAGAACGCTGTAAAGTTATATGTTATGAATAGTTTTATAAATATGAAAGGACGTTCTTCAAATAATATCAACAGAAATTGATTCACTAACCAAAAACTGTTGATTCACGTCGATAGCTTCCGAGTTTTGCTATGTAATTCTGGCTTGATGAGCAATGAAGAAATGCATGCATAAAATCGAGAACATGCCTTTACAACCCCCTGTCCTGGACAGATGAGTCAATCTGCTTTTTTTCAGTTATATCCTCTGTGTAGTTATATTCTGATAGGAAACCGCGTGCATGTCAAAAGTTCGGGAATAGCCCCAGGGTTGGCAAATGCCCGGTCCCTGGGTAGCATAAAATTTGCAAAATGCCGAAAAGTTTTTCACTAAACACGCAGAACGAGAAACAAAAAACCGCAATTAGGGCTTTCCACAAGTTGCTCGGCAACATTTTGGCAACTTCTCGTATTTCGAGCAACGTTTTTCGTTGCGAGCAACTTCTTGCATTCTGTTATCTTATAATTCTGAGCAGCTTTTAGTGCTTAAACTGCCCTTTCTTCCAGATTCCACGATGTTTTAGTAGACATTTTATGAATCTCCTGTAAAAAAGGAGCCAAATCCTCTTCCCCTGGGGCAAGTGATGCTCGATATGCCAAGTCAATATATGCACTATTGTCTCGTTCTGTTGTGTGAAGTTTATTGTGTTATTGTTTAAGGGCTAGGGATCATTGTTAATTGTGTTCTTTGTGACGTAACTCGAGACTTGCTATTCACTTGGTACATCGTGCACCAACCCCTGGGGCAGATCATGGGCGCAGGATAAAAGTAGCCTGGCTACTAGGTTAGCAGTTTTAGAGAAAATTCAACGAAGACGATGATTCACACTCGACTTACTTGACTGTCTCGGGTGAAAAAGGTCATTCAACATTTCATTGGCTCATTACATTTTTCGTTTTTAATTGAGGACAAAGTTATTTACCAACGTTGGTTATGCCGCAAAATTGCACAAAAATGCTTAGGAATCTTACTTTTGTTGTAAAATTTGCATATTTAAGCATCAGACCAAAAAAAAATTTTTGTTTTTTCGAGCGACTTTTGAGGAACTTTTTGAGAGATTCCGGGAAACATTTTGGAAAATCTCGAGCCACTTCTGGAAAGCCCTACCCTCGATGCCTCAATCGCATTTCTAGCTGGAATCGAGGCATCGAGCGCTAATAAACATAAATATAAAAAAAATATTAAAGTCGTTGCCATTTTGGAATAAGGTGTATGAACAGTCTAAAACAGAGTCTATCTGGCTGTAATCTTTCCCAAACAAATTGAGATCCTCCTTGAAAAAAAGATTTACATAGCGACACTCGGGTAGCCTGTTCACAGCTTGCCTCAAGTAAAGAGGAGGAAATGACGACGGAAATTGAATTTATTCATCTCCTGCGGGGGTGATTTCTGACGCCATTTTGTTTGTTTTTCCTTTACGCGGCTCCCACGCGAAAATGTGCGCGCATGTCAAGCGAGATGGCACAATTTGTGCTAAAAATAGCACATTTGGCTACTGTCTTTTGATGGAACCAACCCGATTACTGGAGAAGGTATCCAGTTACGGTCTCCTACCCTGATTATGGCTCCTGATCTGCAGTAAGACTTACTGCACCATTAGGCATTATTTGTTGTGTTTACTTATTATATCGACTAGTGAGCCACGCGCACCCATGCAAAACGGACTCTCTTTTACCTATACACCTTTGCTCTGGGGTCGTTGTTTTCTATTAACTCTGATGACTGGCGCTGAATAATTCTCCAGTCCATGAGCGCGTGCCATCGGTTGAGAGTAAAACAGGACTTTGTCTTTTGGGAGTTGAGGCGCAGATTACAGTCAGATGACCAGGTACATGGAAAGATGATCAAGGGCCTGATGCAGTTGCCTCTCCAGTCCATCAAATTAGATTGTCTTCCGTGATCATAGATTGTGGTGCCGTCGGTAAATTGATGTGACATGACGGACCTTAAGCAATCTGACAAATCATTCACTTACAGATTGATACAGGTCCTAGAATTGAATTCTGTGGAACTCAACCTGTTGAATGGAAATGTTTTGGGTAACCTGCTCCAGTCTCTCAGTAGTAGGGAAGTCGCGAAAGCGAGGTTAAGGGAGGAAGCGCGAAAGTTGGAAAAGGGTTTTTAACGATCTCTGCACATTACTATTTTGGAAACTGGAGCGGACTAAATTTTTAGGGATGCTAGAGCTTCAGTATTTGGGCCAGTTTTAGGCTGCGCTGGTCACTGGGAAAAAATTGTCAGCTCAAAAAGGGTCCCATAGTACAACTGAAATATTGGCGTGACATGG
Source organism: Porites lutea (assembly GCF_958299795.1). Classification (NCBI taxonomy): domain Eukaryota; kingdom Metazoa; phylum Cnidaria; class Anthozoa; order Scleractinia; family Poritidae; genus Porites; species Porites lutea. The sequence goes on along the minus strand of NC_133202.1, from coordinate 44,952,960 downwards.
CTTTAAACCAAACTAGTTTCCTTTTTACACATGTAATTCTCTCAGCCCAGGCACCAAAAGTTCAGTTAGTGCATTAACTTTTTAGAACAAACTGAAGAAACACCTTACGAAACTTATTCTTTTCCCTCGATCCCCCCTCTCCTGTTTCTTTTCTTTTTTACTTTTGTTGCTTTTTTTCATTTTTTTCTTTAATACATTTTGGCTACGTTTTGTTACTCCACCACAGCCGTTCAATTAATATTTAGCGTTTTTTGTAATTTAGTAGATAAAGCCCACTTTGCATAGCCCTCGTGTTTTCTGTGGGCTTTCTTGCCATTTTGTCGTACAACTTTGTTATTTTTTTTATTATTGTAACATAGCAAGGTGGCGAAATGAAAAATCGTTTCCAGGTTTCCAGGGTCCTCTCCTACTCGTTCCCCGGAGAGAGTAGGACTAGGAGAGAACCCTGGGAACAAGGTAGAGGAGAGACCCTGGAAGCTAGATTGGTTTTGGACATGCTACTGGTGTTCGAAAATGTATAAAAGGGCGAACAGATTTTGGCCTACTTCCTTTCATTCTTTAAGAAAAGCATAGATTCTGCATTATTCTGTTCAAGAAATTTGTATTTCATAAAAAATTAAGTGTAATCACATAAATTATGGGGCGTACAGCACTTGTTAAAATTTTGCATTTTCATTTCATTTCATTTCATTTTATAATTTTTCAGCTAAAATAGCGCTCTTCACAATATCCTGATCAAAAGTGCTTCACCATCTTAAGCTAAATTCTAAGAGACAAAAAAAAATGGAAATATATATTTACACCGACACTTTACAGTTGTTGCTTGATGAAAGTCTCTTCCATTGTTTTATGTCAGCCAAGGAAGACCTCTGTATTAATTAACTATGAAACAATACAGTAGAGTGTCTTAAATTTCGGTTCATGTAGCTTTTATCAGAGATATGATTTCGTCATCCACGTTTGTAGTTTTGGGTCTTGTCTTTCCAGCGTCAGTTGGTTTTCATCCGTGCTGAAAAATCGCTTGTTTTCAATTCCCTGAATCCTTGCTGGGACAGCTGTCAGGAATATGACTGAATAAAGACAAACAATAATGTTACTTCTCACAGTATTAAGCAAAGTGTTTCTTGGTAAAGAAAATTTGCCAAAAAATTTGCGTTCCAAGAACTTTTTTGGGTTGACTGAAAAGGTTTCCTAAGACCTTACATATTTTAGGACAGCAAATATTTTTTTACACTAATTTGAGCCTTAGGCATGGCTTACTTGGGATTTGAAAATTTGGCCTTAGTCGCCCCAACCCGTCAAAGGTCGCTTGTCCTAGGCTCTCAGGTAGTAGTCGGTCATTGGCACCCAAAAATAAGGGCGTGGTCGACTGACCGTATTCCGGAAAAAGTAATTTAGGCATATATTGCAACTTAGAATACAGAAATTTGGTTGAAATAAAATATTAAGATGTATGTAGCATTCCATTGTGATCCCAGAATAAGGCTAAAAGATATTTGTTATAACATTTCTGCGTATTGCTATTCAGGAATACGATCAGTCGTGCTCATCCCAAGAAGCGCCTGATCCTCTCTCCCCAGTCTGCACGTGTTTTTCCCGGGTTATTAAAGAAGACCTAAGGTTTTGTTGGACCAGAGGTATAATGCTTGATTCAGCTCGTGAAATGAAGTAATTACCAAGGACTAAAACTGAAGACGACTTTCGGTGATTTATTTACCTGCTGGAGCTTGCAGATTATTATTTTTGTGGACGTTATCCTCAATACTGATTGGTTCTGCTACAGCTTTGTTTCTGACGCATCCAGCGGACGTATGTTTCTTTTTACACAAAGCCCCAACTACACGAGCTCTGACCTGCAAGAAAATGGTTAAATTGCAAAGTAAATTATTAGTAGGCCACTTTCGGTACAGTAAAAACCCGCGTATAAGAACCTAAATGTTAAAAGCCTGTTATGCTAAGATTGTCCATTTAGATCCCTTTAACATCAAGAACCTGTTTAAGCCTACAATTTTGAAACAGTTTCTTATTTTGAGAAACTCAGTCAAACACTGAATACACAAATTTAAGAGAACAAGCTCCAAAAAATAGAAATAAAAATGACTCACCTTGTGTTTTTGTTCTGTTTTTTACTGTCTCCCGCTTCTAGAACCATTTGGAAGCCGTTTTATCGACGTAGTAGTGCAACTCAAATATTAAACGTCGATAAAATGGCTTTTAAATGGCTCTAGAAGCAAAGAGACACTAAAAATCAAAACAAAAACACAAGGTGAGTCATTTTAAATGGAATTAGGACGTATTTTTATTTTCATACATTTTCTTATAAATTCAAAGTCCAACGAACCCACACAGAATTTGGGCCGCCTGTGGTCTAGGTGGCCCAGGTTATAGTAGTCGCACTGTAGACTGCAAAATAGCAGGGTTTTTTGCACAGGTCAAGGTCTAGTCCGAGGGGTAATGAGAAACGGCATATGCCGAGACTCAGGAAACACTAGGCCTCACGGCTGAAACTCGGGCGCCTCGCGCGCTCCCCTCCTTGAAGATTTCAACAGAAAAAACGACGAAACTGGAGTCTAAATTGACAGTAGTGACTAGGATAACCAAAAAACCTACCTCAGAGTCCAGAACGCAAAAGTTGAAAAAGATGACAAATCCTTGCAAAGAGTTAAAAATTGTGAACAAATAATGAAAGACAATAGTAGACGAGATAAACGTTAAAAGGCCAAAAGACCACGTTATTCCCAGGACTGGCAGAAGAATTAGGGACCTCCTCAGCCACGCCTTCACGTGTTGAGCACGTGTCATGGATTCTCTGAACTTTGACACTCTATTTATTCGACAAAGCAAAGTGATGAACAAAATAGAGTTGACCTGAAACAAATACAGAATAATAATGGTATAAATTGATGCTTTTTTTAAAAAGAAATTTAAGGTACCTTAACATGTTTAGGGCAAAACGGTTGCTCCTTGAAGGTTTTTCATCGGATTGTGAAGGCTCCTGAGTATTGGCCTGGTCCCAGGGATCAACAACAACCTCCATCGATGATCTCATTCAGAGGCGAGTGTCAATGCTCATAAGCAGTTTTCGCCTTATAAGAGTCGACCAACTGAATTTTTACACTTAGTAAACTTCGCAAAATAAAAGAAATAGAGCCAAAAAAGGGAAATAGGATCTTTAAGAAAGAATACTTACCAAAATAATCATAGCAGCCGGAGCGACAAAGGCACAATAAAGAATGTTATGTTCTAATGTCAGCCAGCAGTTTTCAGCTACATATTTGTCGATACCAGTTACTATAAGGGACATTCCCACTACTGTGCAAGGGAAACCTGAAACGAAGGACATTTTAAAATATCTGAGCGATTTCTAGCTCTGATTGGTTGAGAGCTATGATGGTAATTAAAAAAGTACAGACTAAGGAAATTACGTGATGGTGAAGCTATTTGTTTTTCTTGCGCGCGAGCTTTCACGAAAAAAAAAACCTCAATGGCACATAATGGCAGTTGGCGTAAAAAACTGTAAATGTTAAGAAACAAATCAACAACGATTTCCTATGGTCTATACACCTATCGACCAAAGGAATGACGTCAAAATGTTCAAACTCTTTGCAGTGACACCACTCGCCTGCGGGTGGTGGTTCCAAAGTGAGTTTTGAACATGTTGACGTTATTACTATGGTCGATGAGAGTATACAGTACACCATGGAAAATTGTTGTCGAATTGTTAAGTATATCTCGTAACTTACTGACATACACTGGAGAAAACAATTTCTCCATTAAATAGAGAAAACCTTTGCTTTACAATCAAGATTTAAATAACGTTAAACTTCACTGTTTTTTCTTTCCTTTTGTTCACTTACTTTCTCACCGAAAATTAACTAAGGTCTCTCAAGAGAGAATAATGGAAACAATTCCAGTCTATCTTGGTTCTCTCGTACCCCACGACCAACGTTTTATCAGGTTTAGCAAACACTGTTTCTAATAATTTCAGTTTGAAAGAGAACGCAACATGTATTTCTTATAGTTATGCACCCGGCCACGTTATTTAGACGTCTCTGCATTCCATAAAATTTGAAAGCAAAGGACAGAGGGACGTTGGATGAGCTGGTGAGAAATGCTTTTCTGCTGTTTACCGCCTTTCTATGATACAGAGAATTAGCAATATAGCCGAAGAACATATACAATATGACAGCCTGTATTTTCTCCACAGAAGCTCAAAGAGGCTTTTTTGAGTGAGGTGGCAGGCTCCATCTTTCAGTTTTCGCGTCTTCATTTATTTCGCACAGCGGAAATCCAATAACGTTCCGTCGAGCCTCTGTGGAAATGGGTGTGATGACGCAAATTGACGTTAACTTTTTTCTTACCCCATCCAAAAGTGTAAAACCACTTCATCTTTGAATGAATGTTGTCTCTCAGTTCCGTTTTTATGATGAGTAAATAAAGCAGGACCCCATGGTTGAACATCCATGTAAACACACACAGGAGAAAATAATGAAGTAACGCCGCCATGGCTGTACACCAAGCCTGTCAAGTAACAAATATAAAGTGACTGTTAACCCGTTAAATCCCAGAGTGACCGCCTATTTGTTCCTCCTCGTGCGTCTTTCGTTCTTGCCTGGCTTAAAGGAAACAGAGTTCTCCAATAGCAATATCAATGCATCATCAGCTATGAGAATCGATAAATCTATCACCAAAGGAAAAATGTTTAGATATTTTATCAAATTCTCTCAATGATTCTGGAGAACATTAAATTGTATTTGTATATTGGAGCTTAAAGGCCAGGGTTAAAGGATCTTAGGTTCAATCTGATTCTTATAACAACAGCAGCCGCTATTGTAATTAGATGATCAGTCGCTAGGGAAACAAAATGAGGTGATGCCACCGAGAAAGAAGATATCCAAGGCTTACTACTATGAGCAAGAAACGATGATTTTTTCCGTTTTTTTTTTGTTTCGTCTTTATTGGTGCCAAGTAATAATTCTTGGGGCACAAAAAAAAAAAAGAAGAGAAAGAGATGTAGTCGGTGTCTGAAAAAAGTCTTCCAAATAGCCAATTGGGGTGTTGAGTCTTTCTCGGTGTTGTAGATTGTTGGTAACGCTTTGTGATGTGGTGTGAGTGTTGTGTAGTGCTTGTTTAATGTTTTGTATTACGTCATCTGGAGATCGCATCATCTGCAACAGTAGAGACCAACCCGAAACTGAAGAAGGAGCAATAAATATATTACAATGAGTTCAACATAACATTTTTAAAAAACCTCTTTGTCTCTTTGATTGGTAAAGGATTTTGAAGAAGGATGGTGAAGGATTTTGGTTCATATGGTAAAGACTAAATGCAGAAATTTCGGGAAAGTTTGGAATAGCCTTTAATTTTTTTAAGCAAATATGTGAGTAAGAGGATGGTACCAGTCTTATCCTGGTAAACAATACTTGAGATATAAATATTTACCTCCTCCAGGTGGTAGTTCTCATTGATAATGATTAAAATACAAGTCGCAGCAATAGGAAGGCACAAATGTAATATCATTTTCACTCTCGGGCTCTTTAAATACTTCCAAAACCATGCCATTAACATGAAGGTCAGCAGTAGAAACAGCAAAGAGCATGCGCAGCCTATGATGGCGATAGACTTCAAGTACAGTTCGTGATGAACTTTGACCTAGAAAAGAGAATAACAAAGTTAGAAGATAAATGAACAATAATTATGAACAGCAAATCTATTTATTAGTACTGCCACAGCACATTGAGAACCGCTGTTGGTACTGTCTGATAGTACATCATGTAACCAGTACTAATTTTGGTGTAGTCGAGCAGACCTTTGCTTATTCCGCGGTTTTAAAGCAAGAACAAACTAACGCCATCAGAATTTAGAAAAAAAGCTTGTATTATGTTAGCCAGTAAAAGTGACATTTGGGTAGTCCACTTTGCCAAGAACCTTCGATCAGCTCAAGGCGTTCAACTGGCTGAGCTACATGGTCACAGCCTGTAACCGTTGATATGGGCTTCATTGTGACACAAACTCGTCCTTAGAAAGAACCAGCGGGGTATAATCGTGAATGAAATGCAGTAGACAACGTTAATGACAAAAAGATAAATGAAGATATTAACTGAATTTCTAAAAAAGATAAGTTCGGTTGCAGCAAAAAAGCTGCAATATAAATATTTTTATTTACTCATCATGATATTCTCGGAGTTACAGGAGAATACAAAATAATTATTTTTACCGGTTTGTTGTTCATTAACACTGCGAAGACTGTCAGGTGATCACACTCGCATGTGGTTACTCGCGCACTTGATTCGTGTTCCACACGCACGCATCCACGAGTTAACCACGTTCTCTGCGGAAGTCCTATTTGCCAGAATACACAGCTTCCAATAACATCTTCACTCTGTAATCAAAAAGACAGTTTACTTCCTGATCAGTTACATCATTCATTTTCCATCTTTATGGACACCGGATAGAAGCTGAGAAGAGTTGAAGAAAGGAAACTGCTAGTTGGACTTGTGCTAGGGTGTTAAAAGTGATGGAAAAAGTGATAAACAATGAATAAATTAAAGCCACCGCTTGGACTCAAGGACTTGCGGATAAAGGACATAAAAATGACATCTTTTCTCAGTTTTTTTGCTGTCTGATAACTTGCCTTGTTCTTGTGATGAAAAACAAACTTGATTGGTTTTTTCATCGGACTGACAGGACGCGGAAGAATTGTGGCAGAAACAATGTTTGAGCCACTCTTGAATTTTGTCTTTCCATTCTTTTCTTCGTTCTTTGCATCTTCCTTTTTAAGTGTTAAGATATTGTTGAGAGTCTTGTAGACAATGGTGGAAGCTTTAGTTGCTGAATTTGAGGCGAACACTTCACCAGGAACAAATATCTCTGCGCCGTGCTGGGAGAAGTTAACGCTGAGCTGAAAAAAATAAAATGAAATATCAATGCAGAATTGGGGCTTTCCTCTCAAGAGATAATGCAAAGAAGAACTAATTTTAAAAGTTATGTGAACGAAACCACGACAATACAGTTGGTTTTTGACAACGGGTGAAACATGAAAATGGGAGCTTTGTGATTATCATTCAGGAGTTTTGACTGATTAGGAGTCAATACGTCTCTCTTGTAGAGTTTTGGTTTAGAACCATGTGAGTAGGATGGCGGCCATGTTGGAAGTTAAGACAATTAGTTATATAAATTTTTTTGCGCAGAATTTGCATTAAAAAAAGGGCTTAACAAATTGGCCTCCATACCAATAACAACTCAAGACTGGTCTGTTCATGCGCGGTCAGAGGAGAACAAAGTTTTAATTATATTAAAAAAATTGAAAATTCTAATCCACGTAGAGAGATTGGAGAACATTATAAATATACATACATACATATTTATTGGCTCGTCCCCACAGGACTTTTAAGAGTCAGTGTTACAGTTGTAATAATATTAAACACAGAAAGCTAAAACACGAAAAATAATTAACTAACTGATAGCTGAAGGAGGCGTCCAGAAGAAGTCGTCTAAGTTGACGCTTAAAACTTTTAACGGATTTGCTTAGCTTGAGCTCTGGTTGCAACTTATCCCAAAGGGATGTCGCTCTATATTCGAAAGACCTTTGGCCACTAGCAGTGAGGAAGAGTGATATTCTCAACATTTCTGAGTTCCTGGTTGTCCTTGTCAAAACGGCCTATTTTTTACGAACTTTGATGTTAAGTACGCTGGAGCACACCCAGTCATGCACTTAACTATTAAAACAGCAAGTCGAAATTATAGCTGTTGCTTGACTGGGAGCCAGCGCAAGTGATGTGGTCAAATTTTCCAGCCCCGCTCACAATTCTACAGGCGAAATTATGTACACCTTGGAGTTTGTCCAGATTAGATTGGGTGGTGTTGCTCCAAACAGAGGAGAAATAATGTTTCCAACCAAGAGAATATAATGTTTCCAATCAAGAGAGAATGTTCTCTCTTGCTCAAATATATCATGATACAAATTTGTAACTTGTAATTTGTTTACCCACGAAGCACTTTTTATTAACTCATTTAAACGTGTCCGTACGTTCCAGGTCGAATTGGAAGTGGGAAGTGTTCAGTGGTTTTTAAGGAGAGGGGAAAACCGGAGTACCCGATGAAAAACTTCTCAGCGCAAGGGAGAGAACCAACAACAAACTCAACCCACATATGGGGTCGACGCCGGGATTTGAACCCGGGTCACATTAATTAGTGGGAGACGAGTACTCTCACCCCTGCTCCATCCTTGCTCCTCAAATGCGAAAAGTAATTCTAGTCCATGACTCATAGTCCAGTTTTGAGATCGCTTTGACCGCTGAATAAAAGAGGTGAATAAGACGCAAATTTTACAGGCTTAGCCTCCATCTAAAGTAAATATATTTACAAATTCCAACGAGACGAAGACCTGTTTATTACTCTGTCTATTGTGATGAATTTCAAATTTCAAACATTTCAATGACTTGTCGGAATTTGTGAAAGTTTTACTTCATGTCGAGGCTAACCCTGTATGAATGTGTCGTTAATATTTGTATTCAGCGGTAATCTTTAACTCCAAACTAGGCTATTTTATTCATTTTACCTTTTTTGCAGTTTTTAAGAGATCCACCCTAAAAACAATATTCCGAGTATAGATTGTCACGTTAGATGAGTTGTCCAAACCCGCGTCTAGCTGGCTACCAACTTGTGAACCAAAGTCGTCCATTGCCTTTAAAAGGTTATCCGTTACATTACTGCCACTCTAAGAATTTGTAAACAAAACGTAGTAAGAGCAATTTCTTGAAAATAGTAGCCTGCACAGTCAGAGCCGGCTAACTTGTCTTTTTGCGAGGAAGGGCTACTTAATATCACTCTATGTCAGGCTCATTTTTCAGCCCCCCTTCCTAATACATTGTTCCTTAAGTCTGCGACGCAGGCTAGAAAATAGCTGCTCCAGTGTTTTAAATAATTAAAACAACGTCACATACCTCTTCCAGAAATAACCAAGTGGGGGTATTTTCTTCCTCCAGAAGATTACTTGCTACTTGTACAATATTTTGCTGGTCTGTTGTCGTATTAACTGCACTGTTGTTCACCAATGAATTATAGTTTACAAGTTGAACTAACATCTTCACTGATGCTGACAATTCTTTTGCAGTGAGTGTGATTTCATTTCCTGATTTTGTTGCGTTTGCGAGACTATTTATAAAACTGCTTACATTTACCGAGGAGTTCCCATTCGATAGTTCGTCAATCTAGATCGGGAAAAAAATAGAAAGGTGATTCGCTTGATATACAAAGGACTCTCAATATCTTCGTGCTGATGATAGTGGATACTACTTTTACGCGCGGCCTACGGACCATTTTGTCAACGAAGGCGAACCACACTAGTGCTACATATATACATTGTGCATGGCACAATAGACGAGTGATCCCTTGCTCCTTTTCTTTTGGCAAAAGAAGAGGTAGAAACACTTTGAGGTAAATTTGTCGCCTGACGAAAAAAATTTTGCTTTGTTGATATCTTTATTTTCTTGATAAGGTAACTCTTCTGTTTGTCAGACCTGTATTAACCTGTATTAACTCAGGGGGCGGTTGGCCGTTCCCCAACAGTGACCGCATCAAACAGATTTCAACAGCATGACGTGTCCTATACAAACCTCTTTTTGTAACGATGCAATCTTGTTGTACGATGTTGTTGGTGGTGGAGGACTGCTACTCATAACGTTGACCTAGAAAAGAGAATAACAAAGTTAGAAGAGAAATAAACAATAATTATGAACAGCAAATCTATTTAGCACTGCCACATTACATTTAGAACCGCTGTTGGTACTGTCTGATAGTACATCATGTAAGTTGTACTAATTTTGGTGTAGTCGAGCAGACCTTTGCTTATTCCGCAGTTTTAAAGCATAAACAAACTAAAACCACAGTGACTGGAATTTGGAAAAAAAGCTCGTACAGTGTATTATGTTAGCCAGTAATCATTTTACATTTGGGTAGGCCACTTTGCAAACAAACCTCTTTTTGTAACGATGCAATCTTGTTGTACGATGTTGTTGGAGGACTGCTACTGATATTTATAACCGTATGTGTAACGCTGCTTGGATTGAATGGGTCCATTCCTGTGAGAGAGATGAAAAAAAACACTTTAAGGAATATAACCGGAGTGCGGTTTCCTTTTGATTTAACTTATATTGTAGGAGAAGTTTGCATTAAAATCTCTTTTCAGCCCCTCTTAAATTCATTATAAGACCTTTTTACTTTACTCAGTGTGGTAGTTGTAACCATCAGCCAAAGTACTTTTCTGATTGCTGTAAAATACTTCATCAAGAGATAATCCTTACTTAATCATTAAAAAAGTCAACTCCGTCTCTGGGAAAAAATCTCTTGAAAATAGATCTGGCTTCAGGGGCGGATCCAGGATTTTTTTTAGGAGGGGGGTGCACTCGTCTCTTGCTCTACTTCAACAACAATAAACCACGTAGTTTTTTTTTTGCAGAATACCAGTTGTATTAGAAACCGCAGGTCATCTCGGGGGGGGGGGGGGGTGCGCACCCCCTGCACCCTCCCCCTAGATCTGCCCCTGGGCTTATAGAGAGGCAAAGAAGATGGCTGAAAGATGGCAGGGAGTATCTTTAGGTGTTCCCTTTAAGGAAATGTCCGCCTTGTCGAGAGTTACTGGAGAGACAAAGAAGATGACTAAAGGAGTCTAGAGACCAACGATAGGTGTGCGCGTTAGAGAGGTGCGAGGCTTATAGGATATGAGGGCTTAAAAGGAAATTGAGATTCAGTAGCTTACCTATAACATTTATTGTCGTGCTGCTGTTGCTCAAGATATCTAACGTTTTCAGTTCACAACGGTACGTGCCTGCATCACTTTCACGCACTTGTTCGATTGTCAGGGTGCCATTTTCCGAATTAAGCCGCGGATCTGATGCTGGGATCGCGACACTATCTTTGAACCATATTAATCTCTCTATAGGGGAAATCCTGCTCAGTTCTCTATGAGTGCACCTTAAGAAAAGTCTGTCTCCATTGTGGACCGAAGAGGTTCTTGAGTAAGACTCTGTTATCTGTCCAAAGGCTTTAAAAAGTAACATAATGGAATGATTTCTACTTGTAAATCAATCAATCAATCAATCAATCAATCAATCAATCAATCAATCAGTCAATCAATCAATCAGTCAATCAATCAATCAATCAATCAATCAATCAATCAACCAATCAATCAATCGATCACTCGATCCATCCATCCATCTCTGATCCAGTATACCATCCGTATATTAAGACAGTGTATCTGAAGTATTATCTCATAACAATAGCCAACTGTTAACAACTATAGGCAGGGTTGGACGGCTTCAGGAATCCGGCTCTAGCCTGCGAACAAGCTCAACATTTCAGGGTACGGTAGTCGCATCGCTCGCCACTGAATTGGAGAGCTTGTTGGTCGCAGTCTAATCCGGATCCAGTTTTATTTTTTAGCTCTCCAGGATATTTCAAAAAGGAAGATTTAATAGTTACTCCATTTCGCGGTAATTTATGATACCGACTTGAGAAAATATTTAATTAATTATAAGAGGTCGAAACTTATCACAAAATATGCTGGTACGAAAATATACAGCCTTATATCAAAAGCAAGATCAGTGCAACCGAAGCTACAGCTGCACAAAGAGTTAAATTTTAATTCTTCCGCTTTCAAAGGCGCAGTCTCGCGGCCTCAAAGATAGCTCGGGTAATGAAGCTCAAGTACTGTTATAAGTAGATATAAGTTACAAAATTAAAGAAAAAAAATAATTAAACGTTGAACCAGACAAAATATACGGTAACATTCACAAAAAGATTAAGCCCTTTCGTTTATATGTCTCTCTAAATACAAGCCTCCTATAAGTTAATTTAGAAACGCAAAAAGGCCTCTTCACAAGTGCCCGCGCATATACACCCCCGGGGGCCTTGTATCTGGGAATTACCCTCAATTATGAAATAAAGACAAGACAAGGCAGGAGGTAAATCTTCACATGTTACTGAGATATCTATGAACTTTGAGTAAACATATTCAATTACATCATTACTTAACTATTAATAAACTAAGCTACCTCATAAACTATAAAGTAATTAATAGTAGTTGTCAGTGAGTTGTGCATGGGGTGTTTCTTAATGACTTGGGCGCTGTTATGGCGGCTAATGAAGTATTGACTTGCCTTTATCAACGGTATGTAAATGTTTCATTTTCAATTTATTTTACGGCTGTTGTAATTGCAATGCCTGAGAATTATCCTTATGACTTGCAGTTTCAAAAAAAGCTTGCACATATTTTTCTCCAATTATAAGCCCAACAGATTTTGGAAACGCAATTTTTCCTCTATAACTGCTCTCAAAAAGGCCTCAAGATATGAGCCCTGGCGCTTTCCTTTTCTGAATTTCACGTCTTGCGTCAGATAAGACCGAAATAACGAAGGTGTTTTAATATCTGAAGTCGGTTTGCTCTCTCTTTCACTGCCGGAGTCAATATTTCTAATGCTTTCCCCCGCATCATCTGGTGTGATACAAAAGAGATTTTGAATTAACTGTGAAAGTTTGCGCATGTTTCAATATACACTTAAACAGCTCCACGGCCATGAGATGAGGGAAATTTATTAATACTTTCTCTTTTTGACCCTTTTTGCTTCCTAGAGAACAATAAATGGTTAATGGGAGAAATTTGAATGACCATGAGTTTATAACGTTCAAAGGTTGGTGTCATCCATTTCCTTTCACCTTAAAAGATTGTTCGGAAAGCCTAGTCCTTGGTGTTACAGTACTGCATGCCTTTTTAATAACTCCAAGTGCTTTCATCTGCTCAGTCATATATTCCAATATATCGATAACTATCTGAACTTACGCTCGTAATTAATTGGAACTGTAATTTTTCTTATAGCAGCAAGGCTGCTCAAGATCACTTTCTATCTTTCATGAAAGCAAATTCTCAGTTCAATAACTGTACACTCGGGACGGCTGTTTCAGAAAGCTGGTTCAGTTAGGACTGAAGTCATGAAACGAAAACAGTATTAAAGTCCTTCCCATGTCTCGCCTATGGTTAACAATATGTCGGCGATAATCATCCATTCGTTTATGAATTTTACAGTTTGTGATTACACAATACTGCGATCGAAGGTCGCCTATTTAACAGTTAAGTGAAAGTTTACGGGAAGATTGGTAAAATTGTAAAAATATTGATAAAGCTAGGAGCAAGGACCCCAATTTCAATACAAATGCTTCGCGTTGCTTCGGAACAAAGTAATAACTGCATACGCCTTTGTTATAATACATACAAAACTGATTTACCTGTTTCAGTTAGAGTAATCCACAAAGTCAAAACTACCAAAGTAAACATTTTTGTTGAGGTAAAAAAGAAGCTGACCGACTGATTGTTCGTCTTTGTTTACTGATACATTGTTTGAAAAGGGCTATTTATCATATATTTAGCGTTTCAGACAGCAATACTCGGCTGCGGCAATCACTTCCTGAGCAGGTCAGGCGAATATCATGCTAACTTATTTAGCTTTATTTATTGCCAATTAAGTTGCGTAGGAAGCAACAAATAAACAAAAGGAATTTATTATCATTCTGAAAATAGAAAGAACAACATATATAAAGCAGAAAATACGAAGGCATTTCTTTGTGCAAAACTATAAAAACCTTTTCATGACGTAAAAAGGGCCTGGCCATGTCCGTCTATTTGTAAGTTTATTATAAATATACGATCCTTGATTTCCGTCCTATGTCTGACATTTTTTTTAAAAATATCTTTCCACTTTGTGTTAGAAATTAAGTTGTATAAATACATTCAACGCTTATTTTACTGTCAAAGGAATCTAACTTCTGCATTCGCATGGGCCTAGGGGTTTAGCAAGGGGTTTACAAGGGCGCTCCTGCACTTATTTGAAAGATTGTTTTTGATTACGAAACAATGGAAGTGCAGATTAAAGGGGACCAGTGAAATAAGAGGTTTAGAACGGTGCAGGTCTACTGGTTTAGAATCGCTGGGGTGCCATGCTGTCTTCTATCATAAGTGGTGTTGTTAACCCTTTAAATCCTAAGATCAAAATTTGAATTCTCATTTGTTGCCCCTATTTTTTTCCTACAGAAGTAGTGGGGAGAAGTTGATAAAATATCAAGCAAATTCACCTTAATTGTGTGATCATGTCCGTGATTCTCATGACCATTCTATTTTACAAAGCATTGATATTACTGAAGGAGAAAATTGATGCTGACCACTCGTAGGGCTAAAAGGGTTAAGAGGCTCAAGAGGGTTTTTACATGTAAGTGATTCAAGTTTTGATATTGACTGGGTCTACCTTGCCAAAAAATTCCTTTAAGTGACCCAATAACACGTGCAAAGACAAATCTGAGATCTTGCCATCAAATTCATCGGCCGGAACTCAGTATTTGCGGATAAGCACTTTACTGGGAAGATTGATCTTAACTAGTCATGCTAGTAGTTTAGAAAACCCCCACATTACCCATTTCAGTTACCGTAAAATTCCGAAAATAAGCCCCGGGGCTTACATTTTTTAAAGGTCCTTTTTGAGGCGCTTATTTTTGGAGGGGCTTACATTCGGAGGGGCTTACCTATGTAGGAAATTTGCGTTTCAAAATCGATTTGGCTAGCCTTATAAGCGGAAGGAATTTACCGTTTTTGCTTTGTTTTACTTTGTATTTGAGGGCAATTTCCAAGTACTAGCACAAGTACAAGTACAATATTTGGAGGGGCGATTTAACGGAGGCGTTTTTTTGCGTTACGAGTTTGGGGGGCTTATATTTGGAGGGGCTTATACATGGAGGGGCTTATTTTCGGAATATAAGGTATTTTGAACTTTAACTCGATAGCTTAACATCGTCACTTAAAACACCCGAAGATTTCCATAACAGGCCGGACTGATTTGTTCTGTTGATATTTTAGAAGAAACGCATTTCACTTCAGTAAAAAGCCTATTCTTGCTTTATCAGAGGTCAAGATTTTTAAAACGTTTCACCTTGTTTCAGCAAGGACTGTCAAATCTCTATGATATTTAGCCAGGTTAGAATAAAACGATTGCTTTTTAACTGGGCTGCCTGTGGCAAGGTCCAGTTCACGTTCCATTTTCTTCTCGGGGGGTAATTCCGGGAAGTCGTAGTGGGGGTGTGCCGTCCGGTTCTCCTAATCTTGACACTCTTTCAGAGCTATATCTATAAGGTTAATGGAAGAGAGTACCCCCGGGGATTCTGGTTAAAAGCTAGCGTACTGGGCTTTTTCATCGTCTTCTTCAAAAGATCCCGCGATGAGTACGCTCAGGGGGGAGAGGGATTGGGGAGGGGTGCGTGAAAATAATGCTAATCGTGGCCTATTTGCTTGTTTTTATTCTTTATACCATGTGGCACGAAATTCTGGTTTTACGTAGGATACGCACATCGTAGTATTGTTTGAAAATATGTATTACTATTACACACAGTGGATGATCCAGACCTTCAGATAAGGGGAGGGGCGGGGGGGGGATCATCCGGATCCGTAGTATTGTTTGAAAATATGTATTACTATTACACACAGTGGAGGATCCAGACCTTCAGATAAGGGGTGGGGCGGGGGGGGGGGGGTCATCCGGATCCGTAGTATTGTTTAAAAATAAGGGCGGGGGGGGCCTCCCCTGGATCCGCCACTGGCACGTACTCAATAACAACGAAAATACAAGCAATGCTGGGTACTGGGTACTTTCTGAAAATCGCAAAAAAAATATTCCAGGCAAGAAAAACCAACCTGTTCTTATTGCAAAAATTAGTTCCTGTAAAACACAAAAAATCGCCAACCCTCAAAAGTTATAAACTCGATCCCGCAAAAATTTCGTGCCACACGGTAATCGTGGAATTTAAGTTACTATACAGCCCGACTTAAAAATGGTACGCATTTTTCTTGCCTACGAAAGTCTTCCAAAAGGGTAGAATGTTCAAATGAGTTTATGTTCCACTCTTCCCGAGATTCTATCTAACGCAATGGTCGGCGACCAAGGTTTTATAGTAGCCTGAGTGTGTACAGCCGCCACCTCCCCAAAGAAAAAATCGCCTCTTGGCAGTCCAGTTAAAACCGCCTTTCGGCGATTCCTGTTTATTCTTTAAAAATCTCAGTTAAAAAAACCCTCATGTAAACCCCGTTGCTGGGGCAACATACAATTGGCGAGGCAAAAAATCACTTCCTTCATAAAATGAAAACTGATAACTACTGGGAAAGAAAGATTTATCTTCTCGATCCTTGTAATCATTTACACAGTTAATGATGTAATTTGAATGCACAGTTTACACAATCTGCTTGTAAACTAGGAAAACCAGCGCCAGACAAGTAAGTTAATTGTTCTCCTGGTTAAGGGATTAGGCTGATGGCGAATCGATTCTTTAATCATTCTGCTGCTGCTGCGGCGGGAACTGAGGGCGACTGGGTTGTCGGAAGTTAAGAAAAGCGACATGCTGATCACCTAAGTGGCTTGCTTTTTACACATGAAAGAAAGAGAAAACAATATATAATATGAGTAGAAACAAAACAAAGCAAATAACTAACACCTAAAAAAATCAGGAATTTTAAAAGCACTGCGCTGCTCAGTCAAGTGCAGGAGAGGACATGATAGTCAAAACTTAACCCGAGGGCAAAAGGGGCTTTGTAATGATAAATGTCATATTTTTGGGTCAAAACACGTATCTGAAATCAGCAACCAAGTACCGTTATGTCTTGTTATGTATCCTCACCGGTCATTACTTCGCATGTTAGGTCCAATGATTTAATTTGTTTCTTAAGTTGCAATCTATTTTCATCCTTTTCCATAGCAGTCTGAGTTTTCTTTTAGTCCAATGTTTTTGACCGATTCAGCAGCTATACCAGAAAAAACGTGACACAACTCCTTTAAATCTATATTGGCTGCCGGAAAAGCAAATAATTGGGAATTTAACGCCCCAGGGTCTTTACTACGCAATGTAAACTTTACCCATAAAGGAGTCACGAAATTCGGTTAAAATGAAATAAATGTAACTTGTTGCAAAAAAAAAAAACCATTCAATACAGACAAATAAAGCTCCTATCCACTTAAAAAGGTAAACGTTTACCCAATAGAAACAGCAGAAAAATGTCCACACTCGAGTGCAAAAACAAATTAATGTCCCGGTGTTTCTTTTGCCTATTAAAGGTTAACATTTCAGAAATGGTTGAAGGAGACAATTATGGAACCTGTTTGAAATAATATGGCCATTAACCACAGGCAAATTTATCTCTTGGTGTTCCTGATAAACTTTTGATACCGACTCATAGAGACAACAGCGTAGGCACTTCTAATAATTTTGGCTGCCAGAATCCAAATCATTTCATGACAGGGACCTTTACGGGTACGGGTTGAACATGTTGGCAACCATGATTTCCTTATAGTTATGACCTAATCGCTCTACCACATAGACTAGCCGTTTGCCCAGGGTAAATGGAGCCTACCAGTATTCACGGTTCTGTTCTTTTTCGACTCTTTTTGCTTTTGGCGTCGATTCCAGAGATCGCGGAGAGAGCTAGGGGTTCCCAAGACGCCTTTGGCACCCTGCTCACCCCTAAGCAGACGACCGTCGACACGCCCTTGACCGCCCATGCCGTGGGATCGGTGTATTCAGAAAATAAATTTGTTGCGGACAGACTAGTCTAGTAGGGGTTCCCAAGACGCCTTTGGCACCCTGCTCACCCCTAAGCAGACGACCGTCGACACGCCCTTGACCGCCCATGCCGTGGGATCGGTGTATTCAGAAAATAAATTTGTTGCGGACAGACTAGTCTGTTGGAAGAAAGCCGACATTTTGCGATGCCACCCCTGGTTTCTCCGTGAAAAGTCGGCTGTTTTCTCAGGCTACAAACAGACCTGAAACAAAAAGAAATCTTACATCGAGTTATAATTAACAGTCATACTAGCGGCTCCAAGATAGTCGGGTCCGCTGAATTGAGAAAGCGCAAACACGAAAATATAACGGGAGGAAACTGGGGAGAGCAGGGGCGGCGCCTCGCCCCCCAAACCTTTCGCGTGCTTTTTTCTTTCGCGTCTTCCCTACTATCTGAGAGCCTAGAATAGGCTACAGTCATACTTGCCAGTAGACTTGGATAAAATGCAGGGTAAAAGACAAAGAGAAAGCTAGAAAGGGTAAGCAAACATTGCCCCCAGAGGAAAGATAACAGAATTTTAAATAACTGACTGGCTTTATTGTTCTCACTTTGGAAATTAAATAATGAACAACTTAATGAAGACAATCTTTGAATGTCGGTAACTACTAATTAACACCTTTTCTGACAAGTGACATTTAAAACAAAAACAATCTTTGGATTTTATACTCTCTCTTCATATTTAAACCTCTGTCTTTAAATATAAGCCCTGCTAAAAGTTCTAAATTCTGTCAGTTTAGACAACTATGTGGTGAAACGAACTGAAACCTCATTATACAAGCCAGAACAATTAGATTGTTGGGTAATTTAAACCATGTTGGGTGACGTCCCTATAAAAAAAGGGAAGCTTGTTGGAACCTTTGCAAAACACCCCTCACCCCCACACTCTACAAGGGGGTGCTTACCATTTAGCTAAAAAATTTCATTATTTCGGAGGAATGCTATTGTTTATAACGTGATTTTTTGGAAATTCCAACCAAACGTTAAGGACTACATTTTGCGTTAACAGGCTTTCATTAAGGTTGGTTAAACTGAAGGGAATATTACTTGCCATTTTCCATTTGTTTGGTTCCAGAATCACGCTACACAAATTTGAGCCTTTTTCAGATTCAACTTGTAATTGAAGGAACAATTCTACAATAAACTAGTAATCAAATAGCCTGTTATGCTTACACTCAACTGGATTTATCTGTCAAATGGTAAGCACCCTAGATCTCACTCATGGGTGTGGCTCTTATTCAATTTCACCTTTTAGAGGTACACGAACTGACAACAAATTTAAGGGCACCACCAACCTTTTGATTACAATAATCTATCTAAGTTTACAAGTAAGAAAGAAGTCAGTAGTTCCCTTAAGCTCTTGTGGTACCAATCCTCAACTTTCAGCCTCTTAAAGGTACAAAAAGCACCCCTTCATTTTAAAGGGACCCCCATGAGGTCTTTTTAGACAAGTTTTGATTAGTTATGATCTTTAGGGCAAAAAATAACTGGGATTTTTGTATGATGGATGACATAAGTGCTTACACTTCCTAGAACAGTGCGTCTTATTGCTCCCATGCCACGGCTGCCTAACACTATAAATTTGACTTTGTCTTTCAAGGCTACTTCACAGATCTTCTCTCCTGGTTTGCCTTGCTCCAACTTGAAAGTCACATGAGCAAGCTGTCAGGCAGAAAGAAACCACAATAAAATATTTATTTATTTGTAGTATTCAGGACACAAAGGGGAGGTCATTGTGCCAGGAATTCCTTGCAGAGACCCTTGAAACTGGGACTAAGAATTGTTGTGTGATCGAAGCCATGCACGTTTTGCGAAGAAAGCTTAGGAAAGATTAAATTTCGAGCTTTTGCGGGACATGTTGGTCCACGAATTCTATCGCTTGAAAGTGTTGATTACTTTAGAAAAAGTGAACACTACTGAGTGGTCAAAAGAAAATGAGAATCTTAGCAAAACTGCGATGGTTGGGTGTTGTAAACTTTCATTGTATGCAAATGGTCGTCTGACGAGCATGCGGTTTATTTTCAGCGATGATTGAAATGACGTGCCACGTAAATCACTCTTTTGATCTCTAGCAATGATGTTATTTCTCTGGAATCGAGGCTCTTGAATTTTCGTGTATTTATACACGTGTATAGCCTGTGACTCCAGACATATTTCCGGTCATGACTAACATGCGTTAAATCAATTCAGAAACAAATAAAAAGTACCAACTTCAATAAAGTAGGAAGTAAAAAACCTTTAGCGGGTAAATCCTGTTTTGTGTTTTTTCTCGATCTAATCTCCAAGCAAGTGTGACTGAATACCGCTGTAAGAGCATTCTTGTTAAATTTTAAATGCCTCAAAAGTGGTGCTAATATTCAAGGGCAGCATTTATTTGAGGACAATATTTATTTGAAAGTTGGACCAAATGCAAAATATTATTTTTGTATTACAGTATCGTACACTATTATTATTTTCTATAAACTAAAAAAATTGAAGCCTTACGATTTCAATTATATTAGGGCTCAGTGGCACTAATTCGAGGGTGGCATCACTTATTGAAGTGGTAGATATTATTCACTACACCTACACAACCCTACCTCTAGCTCTTTACACCTATCGATAAATTTCTTTTCCACAGCTCTGACATGCTCCTCTACTTTTTTCACTTCCTGTTTCCATTCCTCAATACCCAAGGCATCTGTCAGAAAATTTTGAAACTTTAGTCCTTGGAATATGAGTTCCAGTATTCTTAATTTAAATTATACGATCAAACTGTCTGTATTGATGAAAAAATGGTTGTAATTTATTACCTCTGAAAAGGAGAGTAAGAAAAAGTGAACAATTAAAGTAAATATAGACAGGTACAGTCTTGTATGCTGCAGTTGAGCTCATCATGAATGCTTTGCTTTACTACTAAAAAAAATTCACTCTCAGGTAGCTTTATGAAGACTGTCTTTCACTTAACACATGTTGACAGGGGGCGTCATTACGCTAGGTGGAAGCAACTTTAAGTAAGCTTGACTGATCATAAATGCGGTATCAGTATTTTGTCAATTTTGGACTTGGTATATCGGTATTTGCCAATTTTTCTTGTGGTATTCCACTATGTCCAGTATTGGGTACCACCCAATGTCTCCATCCTAGGGGATTTGACCAATCCCCCCCCCCCCCCGAAAAAAAAAAAATTACTACAAAAACCGCTTCAGCCTGTTGCTCAAAAATATCAGGAATTAATTTATTTCAAACACAGTCGTCAATCACTTTAGTATATATTTATGAGGGACAATGTGGGCACTTACCAGCTAAAAATGGAACATGTGGTTGTTCTGCTACATGCAATAGAATAATTTCATCCATTCCTTTCATGTAGATATTCGCCAGGAACCCTGTCAGGATTTGGAAAAGTGAATTAGATCTATTAGCTGTGCATCATCACAGATGGCACATTATAAAAACAAAAATGGTACTTTATAAATTAAATAATTAATGAATGATGTCTGAGAGGCCCTCCTCCTTCCCTGGAGTTGGGAATCCTTGGATTTTTTTCATCTTGTCTGAATTTTAGATTTTATCCATCTCCAGGTGAAATCATGCTTACCAACCCCCACCCCCTGCCCCTTCCTTCTCCTCTCCTCCCCTTCCCTTACCTATCTTTCTCCATCTATATTTTTCTGTTTTTGGAGATCTGCAAACTCCTTTTTTCTTTTGAATGAGTACCTCTATTGTCGGGGGTGGGAGGGGGGGGGGGGTAGTAGCTAAGAGGTATGATGGTTTTGTGGGTTAATGGGATATCTTGTTGCTAATGTTCATGGTTGTAAAAAACATTCCAAGCATTCCAAGTCGTATTATAATATTACTGAAAAACAGACAAAAAACGACGAATAAAAGAAATATAAATAAAACTAAGCATTAAATTTAAACTTATAATGAATATTTAATGAGTGTAATGAAAGCAGATCAAAGTTGTCCTGAAATGGGCAGCGTAACCATGTTAAAATTTAGGATGCGGGGGAAAACCATTTTTAAAATCCGAAGACATTAGCACTGACATGTTTCCTTTTTGAGATTAAAAACCGTTTTTCGAGTTCGACTAAAGCGTGTGATTAACTTACAGCTGAATTCGTGAAAGGTGGCACGTTAATAATTCAGTATGAACAGGCACATGCACGTTAGATTTTTTGCCGTACTCCTGTGTACTCACATTCGAACGCTTCCAGACTGTATTCACTGTTGTCTACTGCTACCAAGACAGTTCTCGACGGATTTTGGGAAACTTCAGCCATATTTAAAGAAAACTTATGTTATGAATCTACAATAACAGTAGCACCCAGAACACGTTGTCTACCACGACAAAGGACAATGTGAGCGTGAGAAAAGACTGGGAACAAGTCACGCAATGGACAATGTGAGGCGGAGAAAATACTGGAACCAAGTCACGCGACCACCCTCGCGGGGAATACGTAATCCTCTGTCAAACCACCCTCTCAAATAAGCCCCCCTTTTCAGAAGAAGAAAGTTAATTAGCCCCTACACATGACATGACCTAAAACTTCTCGTACTTGAGCGTTTCCACTTTGTATTCTAGTTCTTTATGGAGAACTGATACCATCGTCGTTTCTAAATTAAATAAGCCCTCCCTCTCAAATAAGCCCCCTCCCCCTTCAAATGGGCTTGGGGGGCTTAGCAGAGGATTTATAGTACGTGCAAACTGAGTAACAACTCCCAACATCAAGGTTGGTGAAAACGGCCGCATTAACTCCCAACATTGCCGGCCTAACAATGTTGGGAGTTGTTGCGTCCGTTTCCATGTAGCTAAAGGCTTAAGTTTGGCCGGTTACAAACTTTGCACAACAACAGTCCAACAACAGGCAATAACATGAACAACATGCAACAGGGTGTGCAAACGGACGCAACATGTAACACAATGCTGGGAGTTGTTGGCGAATAGTTGCGTCCGTTTGCGCGGGGCTTTAGTGTATTAAACAACTGTAAAAGTGCTCCTGTCATTAACTGCAAAATTATCGATGATGCCGGTCCGATGCCTTCTACCCTCTGACGCGGACGTTCTTAGGGGTTCGTCACGCGTTCCTGCACCACTAGTGGGCATATGAAATTCACATAAATTCATAATCTCAGCAGTAAGCTTTTTTGACAAACTTTTTCTCTCCTTGATGGGATTGTTTATCGTTTGTTTTGCCATAGTCATTTTTATCTCGATGTTTCGACCTAGTACTGCTGGTATTTATCAGGCTTCTCCCCAAAAACATCAAGGTGGTGGCGGAAAGCGGAATCCAGAAACGTAAACACAGCAGCTAAAGCGTATTCAGCTGAGGGACAGTGGCATGCTTAGGATGAAAGGCGTTTAAACGAAAACTAATCAGTATGCTCTTTGAAATATTAAAAGACAAAGATGATTACCTGGATGCAACCATGATAACACGAGAAATAAAATCGCGAAATCCTAAACTTTAGCTTCTTTTCACAACTTGCATTAAACAGATTTTTCTTTCGTGCTTTTAACTTTATTACACATATTCTTTTCTTCTTTTTCTTTGCTTTTTACTTATTATCTGTAATATCTGATTTGTAATAGAATTAATTTGGCACGCCACGACTAGCGTTTTCTTGCTAACTGCGTGCCAAGAAATTGTACAGGCAATATTATGATAATAAATATCTCGCCTTGTCTTATCTTGTCTTGTCTTGTTGGATCGAAACGCCATTAACCATGCATAAGTAAGGTTCATAATGTACCAATCACAAACTAAGAAGATAAGCAGTGAGCGGTCAAAGCGTCGCGATGAACAACCAAGACCCTGTTTACATGAACCCGGAAAAATTTTGAACTGACTAATTTTTTACCTGTGCAACGCGTCTAAACGGATCCGCGCGTATTCTGTTACAAAAAGTTCACACCTTGCCGTTTTAAAACTTGCACGGTGCGCGGGTCCCGTGTAAACTGAAAGCAGATCCGTGCAAGTTTTTCTCTCCTCAAAAATTTGTCCAGACCTGTGTGAAAGGGATCGAGTGTCTCTATCGCGAGACAAACGATAAATGAGCCTTTTATACCCGTACCGACCACCAGGAATGATATCATCTGTTTATTCTTTTTCTTTTCCGAGTTTCACTCCTGCTTCTCTTATTTAGGCAAGAACTTTCAGCCAGTGGCTCAAGCTTAGTTCAAAATTGGGCGTTCTTGAATTTGTATAGTTATTTTTTAGATAGTTTTCAACTATAAATTCTAGTGAAAGTTCGTAAGAGCTGGTAAAGTAGGCTTTCTCTACCTTTTGTAAGTCTCTCTCACATCAACGCACACGCTGGAAGCAGTATTTCTCGCTCGGTCATTTTAGAATCTAGTAATGCTACCTTGAGAAAAGTATTCTTAAGACCTCGAGACCAGAGGAAGAGAAAAGAGTTATTTTTCCTCCCTCTGATCTCTCGCTCTACCGTCCTTTATTTTCTCCTGATCAACATCACGACTGTGTTAGGCACAAAATAATTTCACGAGAAAAAGCGCGTTTCCATTCATTCCTTAAAAAAGGTACTGTATAAAGCAGTTAGTCGTAGGGCCAATATAGGTGAGATATTTCAAAGCGCGTCATTGCCGTTTATTTGAATTGGAGTGTGATTATCAAGTTTTTGTTCTTTTACTTAATAAGTTATTATATCGTATCATATTGTTATATAGTGTTGTAAAAAGTTCGATGCTTCAGCCAATAGGAAGGTGAGAACAATTTCTTGATGTTTACAGAATAGAGTGCTAATTATCATCTTAGCACTTCAAGTCCTTTCAATTTTACATCTATTGTTTTTTAAAAGCAAATACCTGAAACAAGAAAAACTTATCTCCTCCTACTCAAGAAGGCTATATAAGTAAAGAACATTGAATGTGTAAACACAAGTCAGTTGAAGCAATTACACTACGCGTGCGTTGAATAGACTCGCCGAGAATTACAACGACATGTCTCGTCCCAATCGTTTTGCTGAAACACTTATCTTTTCCTCGCCAATAGACTATGTCAGGCGTAAACTGGATTTTGGAGAAGTTGTCAAGAAACCTCGGCCAGCCAGAACAGATCGCTATCATACCGAAAATGCGAGCAACAGCTCCGTTCGCCGTCGGCTAGACTTCGGAGAAACTGATCCTTCGGCATTGCTTGTTCTTCTGGGTAAGTGAACTTTAATTACAGTTTGTTGCGTGTAACAGGGTGCAAAGTAGCACTAATTGAACGATGTATCATGTTAGCGAGATAACTTAAGTCTTAAGCAGGAGTCAGTTTGATGACGACTTTACAGGGGCTGTGTCTCAGCTTGCAAGTTCATTTTGCCGTTTATGATGCAATTTTAAGCGTCCTTATTCGCTATGACAGTTGAGAAATATCTTATAAATGACAAAATTACAGGTTTGTGTCAAGAGACTATAAAGGGGACAGAGAGGGCATCCCCCATATACACCCTATTCCATAGGTAATTCGTCTCGAGTTATTTTTAGAATCGGGATAAAGTTACCTCGCGCGAGGCGTGGATGTTTCGTGGAGGTTTCGCATGACCAAACGCCGTGCAAAACATGTCGGGCGAGAGGCAATGAAAGCGTAAAAAGATCGAGAGCATTCCTGAATATTGAAGCGAAATGAGTCGGCGCTCACCTGGGAAAAAGGAATCGCTGGACTCTTTGACAACCCGTGAAATCAGTTTAACTCGAAGTTGTCGTAACCTCAGTACTTAATAAAATGAGAAATTTCGCCGGTCTATTGAAACCGGTCGTTTGTACAATTTAGGGAGTTTAAGATCCAACGACGTGGACGACAACTAGAACGTCAAAAAAACAATAGGTTTAATTAGCAAAACAACAACTTCGCACGTGCAACACACTTTTTTGTTCATTTCTTTCCCGTTTTTGCACGACTACGACGTGAAAATGCCTAATTTCGCGTTTTATGGAGGACGTAAATAAGCAACGACGAAATTTTATTTTTCTTAGTGAGCTTGAATATGGTCCCTTGAAATTCAGCTTTAGGAGGGTTCGCCTACAATTGACAAAGTGGGTAGGAATAATCGCTATAAAGACTGAAAAAATAAACATCAAACCCGAAATTGCTCTCTTCAAACTGTAAATTATAAATGATCCTGAGAGAATATTCAGTGTGTTCAGGATTTCCCTGCTCTACTGTTAGCTCTATACAAGAGAGGAAGGGCGACTCTTTTTTAATTTCGGTTTCGCTGACACAGCTTTCGCAGAAATCTTGCTGTAGTCGTTTTCGTCGACAAAAGGAATAGCAAAATCGCTCTCCGCGTCTTCCCCCATTTTGTTTTGCGTCATTTCGTGAAGGACGCGTGGCTCTCAGTGTGGGTCATCCACGCGGAACACATTCGCACTATGTGATTGGCTGTTGTCTAATCCCCCTTGAGATCTGTGGTGTTAAAAATAACTCGAGACGAATTACCTATGGAATAGGGTGTATAGGGGGGATGCCCTCTCTGTCCCCTTTATAGTCTCTTGGTTTGTGTCTAACAAGTATACCTCCAAGCATTATTTCAAACTTGAAAACAGCAAAAATTAACTTTGAAAAACTGTTAGGCAAACAAGTTTTCAAAAACAACCATTGCAATCCGTTTCAATTTTCTTCAAGATTTGTCTATCCGCGCCTTAATTCTTTTGTATTTGCCGCGCGTGTTATCCATCCCTTCTTTTAACATTTTGAGCTGTTATTTTCATGTTTCACGCAATTTGATGGCAGTTCCCTTTTTGAATTCTGATAAATTTTTGACAGAGCTCCTTTAACTCGTATATTGGTTTTATATTAGCAGATCTTCTTCCCAATCGATGCCAATCAGAACAGGACGCTCGTGAGCAGTCTTGCCGCTCGAGGAGAACGTGTCTGACCCTTCAACAAAAGACAGCACTAGAACAGCTTTTTCTGAAGAATATGTTTCCAAACAGAAGAGAGAAATCAGCATTAGCAATAGAGCTTGGGCTTACCTACTTCAACGTTCAGGTACTTTTACTGGCAACCTGATGTTTCGACAAAAACGCGTGATCTATGCTCTATAGATTCAGTTGTATGTGCAGTAAGAACCCGCGTCTAAGAACCCTTTTTCTAAAATCTACAAAAAATTCTCTTCTCTTGAGCAAGTAAGACAAGTCAACATCCAGGATCCTCTTTGGAGATATAGGTGTCTTATTACGCCAACCACTGCAATTGTAATGGCATACAGGTTTTACCCTAGGAATGAGCTGAATACCACTAAATACTCTTCGCTACAATAGATTTTTTCCTTCAGACGACGTGTCTCGTACTGTAAGCCGCGTAAGAAGATACTTTGTAACGCATATTTCTTAGTTGAGAGAAACTATGAAAATGTATGCCGCTTTAACGAACCGCGTACGGAATTTGACAAGTAGCGAAATTGACATTTGAAAAGCTCATAAAACCAGTGCTATGCTTGTATATCTATGCTGTTTGTTTATCTTTTTTCAGATGTGGTTTAGAAATCGACGCCAAAGATGGAAGAAGGAGAAAAAAGCCAACACAGTTGATGAGTTGACGCAAGAAAACGAGCCAAGTCTGTCTCCCCGACAAGTTCGAAACTTCTACTACCTTCCCTATGCCAACAGAACCTCGTCATCAAGTGTTCCTGACTGGTTACCAGTTCTTCTTAAATGTGACCGAGAAGTCCTTGCGCCAAGAGATATTACTCCGGATAAAGAACTTTCAAATTCAAGGAGGCTAACTTCAAACGATAAATTAGCCAGATTTGTAAGACAAGACTAAGGACAAGTTGTGAATAGTTTGTAACCAGCTGGGTAATGCATAACGTGTATGATATTCGAGACTTAACAAGTAAAGTGGACATAAAATATGATGTAACTGTCAAAAATATCTGGAAGCGTAAGTCCCTCTTGTCTTTGCTGTTTTGATTTTATAGTTCATTTGTCGTGATCAAAGCTGGGGGCGGGGGCTTGGGGGGGCAAACATGGTTTATTATGGGAGATGTAAAAGTGGCGAATACTGTATTAGGGGAAAAGAACTGGGCTCGACCTTGTTACGTCACCGGATAAAAGCGTCCACACGATTCCGGATTAATCGCGCATTCAAAATTTCCACTCTGGAAAGCGGCTTCAAAAAGTTGCGGATTCGTATGCCGCATTCACCGGATACGTGTGAACATGGAAATTTTTGAATCCGGAAAGAAAAAGTAGCTGATTCAAAAACATCGGAATAAGGGTGGACGGGGCCTAAGTGGTTTCTGTTATTTTCTCTTTAAAATGCCAGGTATCACGAAGATTCACGTATTAGTTGTTTAGAATTACATATCGACGTTTAAAATTAAATAGTCATCAACATAAACCTTCTCCTGTCATAAATTCGTTCTTAAACAAATATGTTCTATTTTATGGCACTTCCACGACAACCCTTCTATCGTAGAATACTGTTTAATTAAGGTTTTCAACAAAGGTTTGTTTGAATTTAAAAAAAATATATAATATTGCATGGTTTGATATTTCGCCTTAATTTGACCGCTCGTCTGGATTTCCAGGAAATTACCTTTATCCTATTCTTAGCTCATTTTCCATATTTTCGGCGCTGAATAATAATAGTATGGAATATCCTCCAACTCACAGGTGTTGGTTAAGAGTAAATATCTATTGTTGAAATTTCTGCTCTCTACCGTGAACTGCATTTTTAATTTGTCCTACGAATATTCCACACACGTCTTTTTTAATTTATGAAAGAGTTTAGCCAATCATTTTCGATGAAGGAAATTAACACCTTCTGTGCGTCGAAAACATGATTTTCAAACTGCAATTTTAGTACTTTTCTCACTGTTATCGTAAGGATTTTATTTAGAAAAAAATTGTCTGTAATTTTTATATTGCTCTCTTTGTTTTATATTCACTGGACAACCTATGCTTTTAGGTGAAATTTAAGAAAGTAAACTGTTTTGCCGAAATCAATAACTCGAAGGTTCAATGGTAACGAGTCTCTTCTAGCCAATCACAGAAGACGTATGCAACCATTGATTTGAACCGGAACAGGTGGGTTTCTGGTCACTGTAAAAAGAGGTGCCACACCATAATCGAGAGAGTAAATTGTAGCTATCGTGCAAACAGTGAAGTTCGGTAACTATTAAAGGAAGTTTAAAGAAAGAAGTCACATCTCCGAGTTTGTTGAAGACTGATAAATCTGCTAGCTCCCCCCTAAAAAGTTCTTCTTACACTAGAGAGTAGGGAAAATATTTAGGTCCTTGAAAGATCAACCAACCGATTCCATTTAATACCAGGTATGTGGGATAACACAGTTAATGACAAGGCTACAATCGAGAGATACAGCTAATATGACTCATAAGAATTCATATTGCCTTTTGGCTTTAGGAGGTGTGGTTGACGAAAGCTGAATTCCTCACCAACTGGCCCGACTACGTGTTTATTGTGAGGTACTGGAAGGTTAGCGATGAAATGGTGAAGCTCAGATTTGGTTTAGTCTTTTTTGCGGCAGTAATATCTGACCAGTGAGCATTTTAGTCGTTTAATTCTTCTGTGTTTGCTGTTCTCATGATTTTAATCCAGCCAATACCCTCGGGACCCCCTGACTTGGCCTCTTCCTTTAGTTTGCTTTTAGTGCGCACTAAAACCACGACAGGTGATACAAACGGCGTCATAACTCCTGTCCCCACCCCGGAAGAGTTAGAACCAGGTTGATCACAACAGAGAAACAAAAGCTCCTGAACACACAACGGGAATCTTCGGGCGCTGTTTGGAGTTAAGCGGACAGTTGGAAATTGTTGTCAGAGGTATGTTTTGAACGGCTGTTGTACAAGAACGTGAAAGGATTCTCCTTGTGCAAAAGCTATGAAAATAGTAATTGTGAAGCTTAAAAATTCAAGGGAACGGTGTTAAACTCGGCTTCGGTTAACCTCGTGGCTAACATGGTGCGAGGTAAAGTTGACGGTCAGTAGGCTAGATTCACAAAAGTTAAAGAATATGTGCAATATTAATGATAATAATATTATATCAAAGGAACTATATTCACCTAAAACACACTGTGTACTCAGCGTAAACTCTCTTGGCCGAAATGGTAGTCATCTGTACGTGCCACAAGTCGACAAGTGAGATTCTGGACTCATCGTGACCTTGTGGGGATTTTAGCGATCGCTACGGTACGAGGGGGTTAAAAATAGCAATGAAAATACATCTGAACTTGTTCTTAGCATTCTTGCCCGTTTACAGAGCGATTCCATTGAGTTTAGGTTCTGCTATTGTTCTGAGTATAAACAATGACTTCCCCAACGTTGGTGACTAATAATTGCTAGCGAAGGTCTCGCCTATCCACTTAAGTAAATTAGGAATTTCAGCTGATATTCTTCAGTGGATATGCGACACGTTTACCTTGGGGAATAACATATGGAGAGAACAACGACAGAACCAAAACTTTCCAGAATGTCCCTGAAACAGCCAAAAATGCTAAGAGCACACCATCAATGAAACAAGGAGACAAGGTAAGAAGATAGGTTGTATTTTTATTGCTATGTTGACATTTAGCCCCCTGAATAATGAACACTAAAACCCCCACACAGCTGGCCCTTATAATATTTCTGTTATGTAAGGATTCTCACTCGTGAACTTGCCTGTGTAGCTGTGGTTGTAACCACCAATTTTATTGACTGCAAAATCTCAAGCTTAATGATATCTTATGAATGCCCCCATCTTTTCTATGGGATTCTGTTAATAATCTTTAATTGTTGTTTGGTTCTGTGATAAACATATTTCTCGTAAAGTTAAAAATATATGAGACCGCTCGAGAGAAGTGACCCTGGAAACAATCAGAGGTTCTTTGTTTCAGTGTTTGATACATTTGAATCACAAAAAGATGTTTACGTACATGGACTATTGCTTAGCAATGTACAGTGCCGGGTTTTGCTAACATCGATATGTAATGTGTTCATTCAATTTATATGAGCCAGGTAAGTTCCACACAATAGTCATGTATAGGGCTGTGGGGCAATCTTTAACATCAAACCAACTTAGATGCTATAAAAGATATTTGGAGCTTGTTCAAATGGTGGGGAGCACACTTCACTAAATAGATCTCTTTTCTTTACAAAGTCAAGTGGTTTAATTGGAGCTTTCTTAAGGTAACAGCTCTATTAAAATATGAACCTTTAAACTGCACCATCTCTGTACTCAATATTGTTTAAAAGAAGGAAGTAATTTTAATGTTCGGCTTTTGAAGAGAAAAAAATGTGAAGAACCAAATTGCTCTTGTTTGACTTTTAGTGGTGAAATCTTTTATGCCAAAATCTCATTTGTTCCAAATATGACAAGGCTGTGCTTTAAGGAAAATTCAAGGGAGCACAGTACTCTGAACCTGTAAAATTTAGGGTGTTCAGCATATGATTTGCAAGAAAAAAAGTAAGATTTTTGAGTCACCCAGGAGTGTAAGTTAGGCACTAGAGGTCACCAGGCTCTGCAAGAGCAGAGCCCTGAACTTTTTGACTGTAGTATCTTCAGCCTCATGGAGCTGGTCCATCAACTTGTGACACCCAAGAACATACAAAATACATGAGCTCAGACCACTGAGATGGGCTGTTGTTTCAAAATAGCTAAAAAAAGACAAATTCTGTTAAAATACATAGAGGATACGACATGCATGGGCATGCAAGTATCTATGAAATCTGTCTCTTTTGGTTGCTGAACATGAGAGGATAAATGTAGCCATACATGTAGCAATAAAATGGTGACCATGTGTGAAGATATACTACTTATTTACTGAGAGTGAGGTCATTACAGGGAAATTTTAGACCGAGGCCTTGAGTTCAATACATCAAGGCCGAGGTCTGAGATTTCCTTGTAATGACCGAATGGACTAGGTTAATAAGTTATTTATTATTTGGCCTTTTCATTATGGAACTGAGCCTGCGATCAATGAAAACCAACAACTGGTCAGCGGATAACTTAAAAAATGTCACCGCAATGAGTTGTACACTTGAGTTGTACACATTCAGGTGATACTTGTCAGCGGATACCCTTTTTGACAGCTGTCAATTGATCATAACGTGGATGTCCATAAGGATGTCTACTATCAAG
Source organism: Porites lutea (assembly GCF_958299795.1). Classification (NCBI taxonomy): domain Eukaryota; kingdom Metazoa; phylum Cnidaria; class Anthozoa; order Scleractinia; family Poritidae; genus Porites; species Porites lutea. Next base: position 44,921,248 of record NC_133202.1, on the reverse strand, counting down.
TTAAACACAGAATGTTTATGCCTTGGACACTTAGCTAGTAATGCCTGGTCATTACAAGGAAATAATGCCTGGTCATTACAAGAAAACAGCCAATCAGAGTGTGCATACTGTTGTAGCCATATAATAAAACATGTTAATTTAATGTGTCAAGATATCATGTTTTTGCGCCAAAGCTAACCTGGTATTTCATCAGTGGTTATCTAATAGATTCAAATATATATTTTTCTGGTCCTTTTATGTAGTTAATATAATTTTGTATTTAAAACTGATGAATGTCTTTTGAGGTACTGGAAAAAACAGAATGGGACAATTAATTGCTTTAGTGCTGATTTGAATGATTGTCTTTTTTAATTCTGTGTTTTAATTGTGGCATGTATTGTACTGCCATGTGATTGTGTGTCAGGTGATCTTTTATCTTACAGTGATACCAGACTTGTGTTCCATTAACATGACACATTTTTTGTGCATTTCCTGTTGTTTGATTGAGCAGAATAATTAATTATTGATAAGTGACTTCAGATAAACTTCAAGATTACATTGTTCCAAAGAATTGTTGTTATGTGAACAGTCACTTGAGGCTTTGTTCCTAGCCTCCAATGCAGACGTTCTTAGGGCTTTGTCACAAATTCCTCCCCCATGTCTGCAAAACCCTAAGAACATCTGCATGGTAGGCTACTTGTTTCAGAAAGAGCAATATGAAATTGCCTCCTTGCAAAAAGCAAGTATTATCTTGCAGTTTTAGTTTAAATTATTAGCATTTACATTTGACCACTGTGATTTTTCTCTAATACACACTGTTTTTGGCTGAGGAGGAATTTATCATCCTTTCTGTCTAAGAAGGTCCTAACAAAGCCCATAATTTTGAAAATTCTAATATTGGTGTTTTCACACTTCTTTACTTATTGCTAAAGGGAGTTTACAGTAACATGTTACCTGAAGTTTAAAAAGTAGAAAGTAGTGCCGAAATATTTTTCACTCTCTCATCCATAGGGTAAATTAAATTTATTAATCTGTTGGTGTTGTGGCATTTTCTGTCAGAGCTATGATGCAGGCACTTTGGGGGGAAGGGAAGGGGGTGCAGAAGAAAGAATTCTTGTGGGGGTTGGGGAAGAGGGCAAAGAGACAGGCAAGAGAATAAACGAAACAAAACTAATGACTAATGACAGGCTTTCTTGGATAAGGCAATCACTCAAATCTCAAATCTTTATTTTTTTTATTTGTGGAAGCTTTTATCCCTACATAATACCCTTCTTTGCCCCATTTTTAAATAGTTTTCAGCGTTGTCAATAATTTTCCCCTTGTGTTTTCAGGACAGGTACTTGTAGAAAAACATGGATCAAGTGGGACATAAACATGATGATTCAAAAGAAAGCTCAGTAAAAGATTTAAACCGGAGTTGTTCCCAGAAAGCAACCAAGAAGAGTGCTTCAGCATCAAAGTCTTCATCTGAGGGTGAAAATTTGTCAACTATGGAAGTTTCTGAAATCAAGCATGAGTGTGATGATCGTGATCGGGATAGCGAGGAACGTGATCGTGAGCGTGATGATGGCGATCGTGGTGTTCGTAAGTATTCCAGAGTAAGGAAATACAAGTGTGATGATTGCGATAAGTTATTTCCAAGCCCGGCTGCTCTTAGGTTACATAGTGTTGTACATAGTAAAGAGCGACCGTTTAAGTGCAATCAGTGTGACTGCAAGGGCTTTAAAACTCCTGACAAGCTGAGGAGACACCTTGCCGTCGTTCATTCAGATGACAGACCATTCCAGTGCAGCAAGTGTGGGCAACACTTCAAAAGTCAGGAAATTCTTAGAAACCACGCTGTTATTCACAGTGATGATCGACCTTTTCAGTGCAGTCAATGTGGAAAGCGCTTTAAGAGAAGTGGAGATTTGACCGAACACTTAAAAACGCACACTGTCCGTGCGCGGTCTTTTAAGTGCAGTCAGTGTGACAGCACTTTCATGAAAGCCAAATGTCTGAAGCAGCACAGTCTATCACACAGTAAAGAGACACCTTTTCACTGCACTCAGTGTGGGAAAGGCTTCCGGACAACTGCAATGCTTAAGAGACACCGTATAGTACACAGTGATGAACGGCCTTTCAAGTGCAGCAAATGCCATAAAGCCTTCAAGACAACCCATGAGCTCAAAGGTCACCAAATAGCACACACTGATGAAAGAACCTTCCAGTGTGACGTGTGTGAAAAGTTCTTTAAGAGCAAAAGCCACCTGAAAGGACATGTTTATAAAACTCACCGAGAAGAGAGGCCATTTAAGTGTTCTTTATGTAGTGTGTGCTTCAAAGACAGAAGTAAATTGAAGCGACACGAGAATTCAGTTCACAGTGACAGTAGACCATTTCTGTGCAAAGTTTGTGGGAAATATTATAAGACGCAGGAGGCTTTGACCAGCCATCTTCGGCTGCACAGTGGCAAAAGACCGCACGTGTGCTCGTTGTGCGGAAAGGGGTTTCCAACGTCTTCACAGCTAAGTGGTCACTACAGGGCTCATAGTGATGAGAGACCTTACAAGTGCGACCAGTGTGAGACGAGATTCAAGACACTCTGCGCCAAGCAGAAGCATATGATGTTGCATAACAACGATAAACGGTTACAGTGCAGTTTGTGTGGAAAGGTTTGCCAGAATTCACAGCATCTCAAAGTTCACCAGAGCCGAGTTCACAGTGATGAAAGACCATTTAATTGCAGCTCATGTAAAAAGTCCTTCAAGACTAGATTTGAACTGAAAAAACATCAAGTCTCTCATAGCGATGAGAGGCCTTTTGAGTGCTCTGTGTGCGAAATGTGGTTTAAATCATCGGAACAACTGAATAAGCATTTTAAAACGGTATCACATTTAAAGTGGCTAAAAGCAATGCCTCCGGATGAGAAGCCATTTAAGTGTAACCAGTGTGAACGGGCGTTTCTAACAGCGTCAGACCTTAAAGAACATAGTTACGTCCACACTCGTGAAAGGCTGCCTGATTGTTGGTTGTGTGGGCGCATGTTGGTATCAGAAGAATCCCTACGCCAGCATACCCAGAAATGTGTGAACAGACTTGTACACTCCAAGACTTTTGTGACTTAAACTTTTGCTGTACATGTATATTGGGTGAATTGTTTTTATGAGCGTGAATAAGCGGAAAACATAGACGTTCGAGAGCGAAAGGCAAAAATAATAATATATATAGGCTATATGTATAGGCCATTTTAGGGAGTACCCCTCCTCCCGGCCCCGGGAAGAAAAATGTCTTCCTCTCGCGTCGCACTCGCCGACTATGTCTCCCGCTTATTTGCGCTAGGTTAAATAGTAGGTTAGATAAATTGTCACTTCTCATAATTATCAGCGATTGGCTAATGGGACATAGGACCTTTCTTTCCTCTATGTACGAATCGAGAATTTAATTTTTCAATAATTTACCTTTTGAAAGATATTAGAACCTCAGTTTATCGAGGGCATTTAAACGAGTCATTTTTTCTATCATATGAAGTAAACGTGTGACTTTGTGTCGCAATTGAACGACATTGAGACTGAGACAATCAGAATCAACAAAGACTTACCCTGATGATGGGGCAATAGTCCCCAAACGTTTGAATTATAGCAACCTTTCGTATCTCTCCAACACATCTTCACTTAAGAAGCTTTTTTCTACTTCTTTTCTTCAACATCTAAAGGGCTATTAAAACTGTGGTATATATCAAACAAGAAAAGGAGTGTTTTCTCTGATGAAGTGCGTTAGTTTACAACCTTCCCCCTTCCGTTAATTTGGCCTCCTTTGACATTCTCTCCCTAGCAGACAAATAATTATTTCCAGTCTTATTTTGAAACTAAGCTGCGCAGCCAGCAGTTAACATAAATGGATTTTCCAAGTCTAAAGCGGAGCTTTATAGTTTTGCTGATAACTGTTAATTTTGGAGTCCGGAAAAGCCCATAAGTTTGCTTTTTTATGCATTCAGCCGGTTTCAAGACTACAATTTGAGAAGCCCTGTGAACGAGGTTGCGTTAGCTCGTACGTTCGGATGTGTTGGTAAAGCTGGAGAAAATGGGGGCAAATTACACACGTCTTGCGGAGAGGAAGAAGCCGAACTTAAGCCTAAAAACGCAGCAAGAACAGCAAAAATACAAGTCAACGGCGTGATTCCGGATTTAGGATACGCTAACGTTTGTTACAAATCTCTTCAGTGTAAAGTGAGTTTGGACCGTGTTGCGTGGGAAAATAACCTGAAGTAAAAAAGAATCGCTTGTGTGTGAAGCTTTATTTTAAATGTACTTGTCTTGAAATATTTCTTAGCTTATTTAGGCTCTAGTGTAAAGACTACCATTGTATTTTTATTTAATCAGTGTCTTTCTTTATACTGTACCGTATTTTATTAAAAAATGATTCTTTGTCACGAATTTTACGCTTCCACGGTTATTTCGAAACCCCCTTGGGACTTCGAAACAGCGGGGTTAAACTGCATAACATGAAACGAGGTGCATCATGGGATGCTATGCGATCGTCGTCTGGAGCTGAGCTATGCATATTAAAATCCAACTAGTGGTCTATTATCAATGCTGCGTTCTGATTGGTTGAGCTACTACTAGGCTATATGCTATGGTTATAGCCCACTAGTAGCGAAAAGCGCCGGCTTTTTGGCGGTAACACAAAAGCTTTAACCATGCGTTATGAGCAGTGAATATCTAATGAGAACTTCTCTGTATTAGGTCAGATTGAAATCTTTGAATAGATTATATTTCTTAGAAGATTTACATATTTACATCAAATTCAGGGAAACTGAGCTGGCAGAAATTTCGTAACTGCCTCGCGTGTGAATTCACGGCTCATTACGCATGCAACAATGCAGAGATGAATCTGAAATCTACAACTACCAACGGATTCAACTTTTGAATAATAAATTCATTAATTGCATCTTGGGGGTACGCTTCACCTGGCTTGACTGTAACATTGATTGACACGTCTCGCCTTTCTCAACGCTCAAGAAACCGAAAAATCGCAAGTCAGCTAAGTCGGTTATAAGGATGGTTTTCAAGTCGCTTGAAACTTTGTTGAATCGTTTCAACTTTCCGACTTTAATGAGATGCAAAGCAAAGTTAATTGAGATTTTACTTAGGCCTTCACCCACGAATTCTTGGTTAAGTAAAACTTAGCGGCTCTTAAGTCTTACTTAACAGCCTAGTGTAAAGAATTAAAGACAACCAGTAATTCAGAGTTCATACATGAGTATTTCAGTCAGAAGAACATTTCACTAACAGTGCGTTTTGTTTTGTAATTGAATAACACAGCTGGAATTTCTTCGCGGGACACTGCTCGTGAGTCAAGCATTGTTAAGTCATTAATTACGCAACACGACCTCAAATAAAATGCAAGGGTACGTACTCTGTTTTTGACGAGTCTATCTTTTTGTCGAGGGTCGAGGGTCGAGGGTCGAGGGTTCCATGTCGAGGGCGAGGGTACCATGTCGAGGGTCGAGGGTAACATTTTTTTTTCCAATTTTTTTTTTTTTTGGAAAAGGTAATAATCGATGCAATCGATGTCATTAAAACACATGAGAAGAATTTAAAAAACAAACATCCGTTTCTCCTCGCTCTTTGCCGCTGGGGACACCTACAAAGAGCGAGGAGAAACGGATGTTTTCGCAGGCTATTATTACAGCATCGACCTCAGTTTACAACGGCAATTACTGTTACAAATAAAATTTAACCTATCGATGCGACAAACAATCCTCTGTAGCACAATCTACCCGGTATTGACTCAACCAATCTTCAAGGAAATTTCCTGGCCAGAATACTGATCTGTTCTTTTGAATAAATAAAGTTTCTGATGTTTTGTTTTTCTTTCAAATTCTGAGCAGGCTCTTTTACGTTTTGCCGCTTGCATGCTGCGTGGCACCTTTGTTTGGGTTACGGCGTTATCGGTCAAACATCACACAAAAATACGGATTTTTTCCTTTTCTGGCCAGGCTATAGCCAGAAAAATGCTTTCTTAAAAAAGACGAAAAAAAACAAAAAAAGAGTTTATGCTACATTGCGTTTTTTATGAGTTTATTTTAATCGTTGCCATCCCGGAGATGACACCGGAAACGAGCAGGCGAACGAGAATACTATAATAGTTCTAACCGCCGAGGTCAAATATTGATCTTGCAAAATAGCGCTTAAAACAGCTCGGGACGGCGAAAAAAACATGCAGATGACTCAGTTAACATTTTCTTCAAACTTTTATTGAAAAATTTGCTTTAAATTCTGCATTTTGGAACAAATTATAGCTACCGTATTGTTCATATGTATTCCTTCTATAAATAACAAAAGATCGTTGCTCAGATTTCAATCAACAACGGCCCCCACTAACAGAGGGTGGTCTGCCTGTGGTGTGATGCGAAGACTAATTGAAACCATGAAAAAAAAATGTTTCTATTTGGAAACATCGCTCTTAACCATTGCAAATCGAAGAAATCATGTAAAATAACGAAATAATGCAATTTTCTTACTTTTACTGGAAGACGAATGAGAAAAAAGCCCACGAGTTATTTCACGATGGAACTCTTCCATGACTGCGATATCGCGTGATTCGTCTGGAAAAATGCATTATGGGATACTATTCGATCGTCGTCTCGCTCATCTCAACGGCAACACACGTATTCAGTGGACAGAATGGAGGACGCATTGGCTGTTGCATGCATCGCTGTAGTTCTCTTTGTAGCTGCTTGGTTGTTCATTGAATTCCGCAGTTTATGGAATGGCTCACAAACCCAGCTACCAAAAGATGTTCGAGCGTTTAGTAAGATTCCAGGTCCTCGCGGATTACCGTGGTTCGGTTCCGTGATTCAGCACATAATGAATGCAAAATCCATTCAACATGCTTGTATTAAAAAAAAGCTGTTTGAACAGTACGGGCCGATATTCAAGGAGACTGTCATGGGAAAGACTCATGTTTACATCCAAAGTCCCGCCGATCTTGAAGCCGTGTTTAAAGCCGAAGGAAAATTTCCTAAACGATCAACCGATGTAATGTTAACACTGAAGGAATACTTTAGAGCCAGGAACGTTATGGAAGCGCCTATCCTTGATTTGCTGTAAGTATTCTATCCACAGGATATTTTATGCCAACATGACAAGACCATGGGCTCCTGATCCCGTAGTTTCATGCAAAAATGCAATTTTTCGAATTTTCCAGTTTCGTTTTCACAAAAAACCAATCGCCCAGAAAATTCTAATTTTTTAAGCCACCAGTAGTTATGCAATCAAACCGGTTTGTTAAACAAGAATCGCCGAAAGGCGAGTTTTAACTGGGCTGCCAAGGGGCTATTTTTTCTGAGGGGAGGGGGTGGCTATAAACACTCAGACTACCATAAAACCTTGTCGCCGATCATTGCGTGAGACAGAATCTCACGTGAGACTGAAACATTAACTCATTCAGAACATTGTACCCTTTTGAAAGACTTTCGTAACAAAAGAAATGAGTACCTTTTTTAAGTGGGGGCTGTATAATAACTTTTAAATTCCACCATTATGAATAAAAATAAACAAGTTAGTCATTAATTCTAAGCAGGAAACTCTGCCTCCCAAAACCCGGCATAGTATGACAGTATAACGTGCCTAATTAGACGTAACCGGATTTTCCAAAAACTATTGTCTTTCTACAAGTATAAAATGAGGAGACAGGGTCAGCTACTCCCCACTGGACTAATTTGCACTAGACAGAGACCCCCGCCCCCTTTTAAAAGTAGTTTTGACACTCATGCAAGATGGCAGCCCGTAACGCAAAGCGCTCGATATCGATGATCTTACGGAAAAATAGAGGACTGTGAACAGTCTAATCTGCAAGCGAACTCTCTCTTTTCAAGCGATTCATTTCAATGCACAATAATTGACCCTCATATTAATTAAAACCCTATGGTTCATTCATATTAAAACTGTTTTTGCCCCTCACATTAAGAAAATAAAGGTCGTGTAAGTCATGTGTATTATGTTTCGAGATAAATGGATTATACTCTTTTTTAAGTTCCCACTTTGCGGCGACGGTTTACATCTCCATAAAATGGTACAATTCAAGAAACATCAAGAAACATCACGCAAGCTGAAAATTTACAAAGGCGTGTTTTTTGAAACTCGCTAATGCTGACATCAATACATCTGATATATCGTGCTCAAATCGTCTTCCGAACAGATACTTTCCGAAAATTGACGTTGGGTGCCCCTGTTTTAAAACGTGGTAGAAAATTCTTACTTCGAATTATAGTTTCTCTTACATGTTCTCTTGCAAAATCTGCATAACTGCTTTTTCCTGTCGATGCTTTTGATTATTTTTAAAAGGATAAACCAGTGAGTAGCACTTCTGCAAACTTCTTGAGTTGCAAAAACTGCAATATTTTTTCCTACGCGTTTCGTGCGACTAAGAATACCACACAACTAAGAATACCTGTATATGTACCTAAAAAACGAACTGAATTTTATATTCAATACAAAACTCCTACGTACAGATTTGCGTATGGGAACTACAAACCTAGTGGTTATACGTCTAGGAAACGGAAGAAAAAATATTTTGCAACGAGTTGCTTAGCAATGTGTAGGGTTGAATTTGCAAACAATGGACGTCGATTTCATATTATTGGCTTGTCTATCTTCTCAACTCCAGAGAGAAAATAAAGATGCCGAGAGAAACAAAGAAACATCGAATGGTGGGAGAAGGGTTGAACTGGGCAGTTGGCGTGAGATCGTGATTTGAAATTGAGACACTTTTAATGCTTATAAGAAACCTTTCGAAGAAACAAGTACCAGCCCCTCTTCAGTCAAAGATTAGGTCAAGTCCACCTTCAATTTCGATTTCTGTCCAGATACAAATTCTGAGACGAGATGGATTCCGATCCGTCTCAAAAGAAATATTTTGTCTCTTAGCACGTCTATAAGACATGCTGACAGACGAATCAAGTGTGGGCCTAACTATGGGTATTTCCCGTGAAATTGAAGTTGCGACGATCGCCTTTGATGGAGTGACGATCTCATCTTCAGTGTCATCTTGCCATTTCAATTAAGTTTAACAACATTTAGTTGTCAGGCTCCTGTAGTCGTACAATGACTGCAAAGAAACCTGCCACTAAAAGTGTTCTGCACGTTCAGAATTATTTAAAAATTATATATTTTCTCGTTTCCCTCGCCGTTGTGGTTGTGTCTGAGCTCGCTGGTAGCGTTACCACGCAAAACAGTCTTGACATCTGACGATTTCCACCGCGGAAAAGCCGACGAGTTGATGGAAAACGCGAGATGAAATCGACGTCCGCAGGTACCTTTACAGAGGCTCAAGTGTAGACGAATTTTGGGCCAAATTCGTTTAAACGCCTGTTTTTATCCGTCTTTAGCATAAATTTTACCAAGCAATGGTAGCCTGTACACATGTCAAACGTTGCTTTTTTTGTTTTTGTTTTCGACAATCAGCGAGCGCACATATTACTTTCTTAAAGTCGTTGTGAGCGTAGACTGGTCATGCAGGAATTAAAGCTATTTAAGCAGTTGACGAATTTTTTTTCTTATGTCAGAAATAATGAAGAGTGGAGCCGAGTGCGTAAAGCAATGGCATCCAAACTTCTCCGACCCCAAGATGTTGGAGAGAATATTCAAAGCTTTTGTAGCATGACAAGAGGTGCTGTTAGTTATTTGGCAAAGACTAGGGGAGATGCTGGATTTGACAACGAGATTCCTAACCTCGAAGACGTTCTTTATAACTTTTCCGCCGAAAGTAAGTACATTTATCAGTGGTAGGTCGAGGTCTCTGCAGCCTGTCCAAACCCAATTGGATTTGTCTACCGTATTTACTCGATTAAACGCCCTGTATATACCTTTTTACCGATACGGTGGCCATATCGAATTAATTCGATTTAAGGAGTATTATAGGATGCCCAGGGGGTATGAGCACATTTCGTTTGTGTTTTCGAGCGCTTTTCGGGACATTTTTTCATAAAGTTTTCTTAGAATAAGATTGTGATGGGTAAAACGATCCTTGTGCCGTGTTTGGATGTTATAATGATCGCTTTTTTTGCAAAGAAATATACAGTGAAAGACCATATTTCAAATACTAAACTAAAAAAAGGCGATCATCATACATCCAAACTCGGCACAAGGATCTTTTTTCCCATTACAATCTTATTCTAAGAAAACTTTAAGAAAAAGTTTCCGAGGAAGCGCTCGAAAATAGAAAGGAAATTTGCTCATGCCCCCTGGGCATCCCATAATACTCCTTAAATCCAATTAATTCAATATGGCCGCCGTATCGGTAAAAAGGTCTATTGTTAGTAAACGCTGTCCCCAGAAAAGCGCCGCGCCCAATCCGTTGCGACGTCTATTCGAGGATTATAAGAAAAAGCTCGGAACAACTTTGTATTGCACACCATGCAGACAATTACGATTCAACCTCAGCAAAACAAGCGAGACATTGGAACTTTATATAATATCCACAAATGATTTATGGTATTTGTTGTCAGTGATTTGAATACCTACGCCACCTTTGAATAGTAAAAAGTCCAATAAAATCCGTGGTGTTTATTGGAATAAATACGGTAATATGTTTGTATAAAATTTCTTTTTTCTTTTATTGAAGCTATGGGTATAATAGTATTTGATAGCAGAATTGGCCTCTTTGACGACCCACCAAACAGCGAAGCAATCGAAATGGTTAAAGCTGTTTATGATTCTTTCAAGTTGATGGGGAAATTAAACGGAGGACTGGAATCGTTTCTTCTAAAGTACACCTGCTATAAGACATCTACCTTCAAAACAATGTGTGACGTTCTGGACGTCGTTGTAAAAACCAGTTACAAGCTTGTGGGTAAGACGATGAAGAAACTTCAAGAAAAAGCTGATGATGTGGAAAACGATCAGGGTAAATGTATGCTTTGGAGTTTTTAGTGCTTAGTTTCGCGAAGGCCTATAGTTCTGGGATGCGCTGGATAGGTAGGAAAATGGGGTAGGAATGGCGCACTCTGTGAAGTGAAGCAAAATAACGACTTTTTCTTTTCAGCAATGAAAATGACTTCCATGATGAGTTTTGCCATTTCTCACCCGCACGTTTTTTGAAGGATATTTTGAGTGAGGCCGGGCTTTTTTAGGTTGCTGGAAAAATTCTGCGCGGCAGCCATTAACGGATCAGTAAACATATGCTTTCAAGACCACGGGCTCACTTGTTTTCTTTTTATATATCTCAAACCCTGTATTTGGAATTTTTCTAGTCTAACTATTCCAATAGATTATACAACTTGAACGACTTTTACGGATTTTTTCTAGTAATACCCAGTCTCCTTGCGATCACTCCGGTATGAAAATTTCGTAAGAGACCTACTCTAGTTACAAACATCATCAACAAACCCTGTTGGACTGTGTTATAAGCTTTCATTTGTGCTAATTTTAGTCGACAACAAATCAGTAAACAGCTTTTGTGATGAAAACGATTGAAAGCGTGTTTAACAAGGTTTAAAACATGTGTAAGCTTTAGTCTCATAGGAGAGACATTAGTTATGTTAGAAAATTCTTTCATAATACTGGTCTTTCCCGAGTCGACCTAGCTGGATATACCTGGAGTAGCAAAGCAATTATTTTTTTCTTTTGCCTATGTATTATATCCTCCTTTGTTGCCAAATCTCAACGAGCGATAAAGTTACCTTGTTGTTTTTAATTTCAGCTGTTCCTTTGCTGACGTATCTTTTAACCAAAAGTGATTTGCAGATGGAAGAAGCAACTCTTGGCTCAATTATTATATTCAGAACAGGTGTTGAAGTGGTAAGATAACAGTGCGGCAGGATAATAAAGCAATTCTTAAAAAAGTTTAAATAATAATGCGGGGCCGGGGTGTACTCTCTATAATGGCTACACATGGAAGCTCCACCCGAAAGGGGTACCTCTTCAGGCTTCAGGTATATGAAAAAGTAGGGGATTTTACTAGTTGAAGTATATAAGGGGTAGGATATCTGCCATTTCGGTCTGTAAAAAGGCCGAAAAGGGCTTATAGATGCATTTTTTGGCTGTGAAAAACTGAGTCGAGCGGTTTTTGTGATTTATTAATATTTAAAAGACAGTGCATTTACAGCAGTCAGAAAAAGGGAGTTCTAAACTTGTAGGGTATGTGTAAGGGGTATTATTTTTTAGATAGAAGGTACCTTTTCGGTCAAAAATGGTATATATATAAAAGGGTAAGGGGTTAAACCTCCGGGTGTCCCCCCCCCCAGTATAAAACTTTGTTGAGTAGGGAGGGTGATGCATAGAAAAAACCTCTCAACCCCCCCATAGATAGATTCCCATCTTTTTATTTACAAACTACTTTTAACGTCAATAATTATTTTTTGATAGCTGAATTTCTTTTACAGTCTGGATTTTTTTCTCATATATAGGCCGCTACCACCGCCATTTGGCTCTTGTACGAGCTGGCACGCAACCCTAGGGTGCAAGAAAAGGTGTATGAAGAAGTATCCTCATTAATAAAAACCAATGAAGACTTCACTGCTGAAAGCTTTGGAAAACTGCATTACACAAAGGCCTGTGTCAGAGAAACTCTAAGGTAAGGACCCAAATTCGATACACTCAGGGAGCTCCCAGTGGAGCCCGCGTCATGTAGCTGGAAGTGATTAGACTTGGAAGTTAGGAGGCGAGTAAAGCACAATCATAGGTAGCCCAAGCTCGAAATATGAGCATCGGTGAGCATCGGCATTGTTGCGTAACATTCGAATTATAAGGATTTGTATAAACCTTATACATAGAGAGAAACACAGGAGAAATGTAACACACATTTTATAAAAGGTGAGATGTTTTTTTTATTGAAATCAGTTCATTTTCGTAGGTTACAGAAACGATAGTTTTTTCTCATACAAATCCTAATATTGCGAATGTTACGCAACAATGCCAATGCTCATATTTAGAGCTTGGGCGAACTTTTTGCTTGCGTTGCAGGCGTAATCTCACCCAGGTTGCTAGGGATCTTAAAATTCGATGACTTCAACGGCAACGGGAATATCAAACAAGCAGGGTTAAGATTAGCAAAACAACATCTTTGCACGTGCAGCACACTTTTCGTACATTTCTTTGCCGTCACTACACGACTACGACGTGAAAAAAAAACCTTTGTAACGTTTTGTGGAGGACGTAAACAAGCTGCTATGAAATTTTCTTTCTCTTTCTGAGCTTGGATATGGTTTTTAGGAATTCAACTCCAGGAGAGTTTGCCTACATTGGACAAAGTAGATACCAAAGAGTACGATACGAAGATTCAGTCTCAGAATTGTTACCGGTAACAAATGGAGTACCTCAGGGTTCGATCTTGGGTCCTATGCTTTTTACTATTTACATTAATGATTTAATCAGTGTTGTTACCCATAGCCAATCCGCTGCATATGTTGATGACAGCCAATTGCACTTTAAATTTTTTGTATCAGACTCATCAAGTGCTATGGCAGCCGTAAACCAAGATCTTAGGGACATCAGTAAATGGTGTGCAAAGAATTCTCTACTCATACACCCAGAGAAGACAAAATTAGTGGTTGTTGGCTTAGCACAACTTATTAAGAGGCTACCTCATATCTCCTTATCCCTGTTGGGCAAAACTATTTCACCAGTGTCTATTGCTAAGGACCTCAGGGTATAAATTGATCAATATCTTACCTACGATGTACATGTTAGTAAAACAGTCTCTAGCTGCATGAACCAGTTGGTACAGATAGGTAGTAGAATTAAACATCTTTTGGATAAGAAAACCCTTTTATTACTTATAAATAGCTTTGTTTTCAGTAAACGTTTTTATTGTTCCTCAGTGTTGGGGAACACATCTAAACGTAACCTACACAAACTGCAGTTGGTACAAAATTTTGCTGCCAGAGTTGTATTAGGTTTAAAGAAGTTTGACATATCTCCTAGGGACGGAGATCTCTTAAATGGTTAGATGTTTCGGAGAAGGTTCTATTTAATGACTTAGTTTTAGTATTCAAATGTGTAAATGGCTGAGCTCCAGATTATTTAGGTAAATATTTTATTAAACGTTCAGCAGTTCACAACAAGAACACAAGGGGATGTAACAATTTTGTGGTCCCCCGATGTAGACTATCAATGGGACAAAGGGCATTTTATTTTCGAGGTCCAAAGGAATGGAATGGGCTACCTGACAATATTAAAAACACTAAAGATACTGATAGTTTTAAGCGGAGACTTTTTAATAAGATATTTCATACGAAATGATTTTGAATATATTTTGGATAATTTTGAATGTATTTTGAATTTAATTGAACTACTGTAAATAAGTTTTCTTTTCTTTTCTTAATTACCAGTATTATGTAATAATTAACATTGTGACTGAAAAGCCCTGTTGAAGGGAGTCTCAATAAAGTATGTATGTATGTATGTATGTAAGTGAGTTTAAACAATTGCCATGAAGATCGAATGAACGTGATGTTTTCGCTGCCGTCGCCGTATCCAATTAAACAGCAACAAAAATTCTTAATGTAAAATACTTATCTGTATACATCATAATAATCGGTCTCTTGGATCGTCCAGGTTATACCCTGATCCAGGATTTTGGTCACGTGTTCTCAGTAGGGATGCAGTTCTCTCTGGTTACCATGTTCCCGCGGGGGTAAGTATCACGAAAAATAAGGGTTAATGAAAACATAGTTAGCAGAGGGGACAAAAAAAGGTAAAAGGTTTTAAGAACAAAACCGTGAATGAGAATGATATACGACACTAAGTAGGAGATAATGTGGCACTCGCAAACAACGGAGCTGTTGAGTATTTAAGCCCCGAACAGCTTAAAGGAGCCTCAAGGGCACTGTTTCTTCTTGCCGTTGCTGGTAGAGGAAAATGTTTTACTTGGTTTTAGGAGACCATGTTTTCCCAGATGTGGTTTTGCCCGGTAGCCTAGCCGAAGAGGGGACTTTAATTTACTCGTACCCGTAAACCTTAAATCGTAAACCGTGCATCTTAATGGATCTGTGACATAAAATTTATCAAAAATTCCGCAAACGGTGGCAACTGCGTCCAAATTGCTGAGTGAAACCTTAACTTGAATAACCCCTCAAAACATTAAAAGAAGTTAAAATAAGACAGCAAATACAAAAGCCGAGAAGACACGAATCAACAAACTTGAAGAAGATTAAAACAGATTGCGGCAATCGGGTTTTTTAAAACTTGACAGCCTAACAGTTTGTTAAAGTTCATTTTTGCTCTTTGCAACATTTGATAAGGTGTAATATAATGCTTCGAAGGCTTTATTTGTTTGATTCAAAGCTGTGGTTTTGTCATCCACAAGTAATTTTTCAAGTCCCGCAGTGAACAAGGTCGAGTAGTTGGCAACAAAATGAACTAGACAGCCATAACTCAGCCCCTTTGAGGTATCTAATAATGGAGAGGTTTAGAAACGAATGTGCAAAACTTTGTCAAAAGACAGTAAACTAATTCCCTCAGATTAAGACGAACTACATTTTTCTTTCTACTTAGGCAAATGCGGTTTTAAAATGTTAGTGTCTTCAGAGAAATGTGTTTTTTTGGTAGTCCTTAATTATTTAATTAGGCATATTTAGCAGTTAAAAAACCCCAAGTTCTTTTCAAATGCGACTTTTCTTAGCTTTCTATTCAGCTTTGATTTGAAATTTTTTTTAGACCCCGATTAGGTACTCCAATTATCTGTCTGGACATTCAGAAGAAATTTTCTCAAATCCTCTTGAATTTGAACCTGAACGGTGGTTGAACACGGAAGAGAATGGCCCTCACCCTTATGCATCAATTCCATTTGGCTTCGGGCGACGCATGTGTATAGGTAGGTGACTTTTTGTCACACAGATTTACTGCTTCTGCCTCATCGCAGGTCTCCCTCTTTGCTCCATATGCGGCGCTCGTTGTCGCCCCACTTAAGGGAATCCAATGTAATCTTGGACTGGATTCCACACCATGGATTCCGGATTCCAGGTACTGGATTCCCGTCTTTGTCAGTGGAACTAGGATTCTGGATTTCTTGAGCTGTATTCCGGATTGTAAACCCCTGAATCCCGAATTCCACAAGCAAAAGTTTTGCCGATTCCGGATTCCACAAGCAAAATTTCCCCGATTCCGAATTCCACAAGCAAAATTTTTCCAATTCCGGAATCCGGATTCCCTTACACAGGGGAGCGTTGTGTCTCGAGAAGCTGTGCTTTCTATTATTCGCATTAAAGTGGTGCCTGGAATCTAGGCAGCACAGGATTTTGTCTCTTGGTTATAGTCACTCATTATTACTGCTTTTCTTACCGACTTGCTCCTTTTTCTATACAGGACGACGCGTAGCTCAGGCTGAACTCTGCCTTTTGGCCGCAATGGTAAGGAGCTGATTGTGGAATTGCAAACAAATTGCAATGACTATTATAGCCTATGTACCTAGCGGAATTATTGTTGCTCGTGCGAGAGTTTTGGCGGCGATGCCGCCACTCTTGCACAGCTTTACCGAGAGAAGCGAGCGCCGAATGACCTATTTGGATTTCAAAGCGTCTCCCCCCGGCTCAATTCTCCGCACGTCGTCGCAGCTCCTCTGCTCTAAAACTTTCCTCGCGCAAACGATCCCGCCGGCTACGCGGGCTATGATTGTGGAAGTACAGTGGAGCCAGCATAATGCTACGTTTAGGGTATTTAGTATTTATGTGGGTTGCTGTGTGGAAAGAATCTGACATGCAACTGATCTCAGAATTGGCAAACCCAAACCAAGGCCCGCAGGGCCGTGGTTCCCAGCTATTTCGTTTCAGCCAGAGAGCCCCCCCCTCCCCCCCCGGCTCTCGCATTTATCTCCAGGTCTGGATTTCCAGCCGTGAGCTGTAAGCCTGTGCTGGCTTCATCTTGATATGATTTGAGCAATCCTTCTCCACTGAGGGCTCTGTATTTCTGCGGTTTGAAGCACATTCTGGTAAGATACTTGTTCGCCCTGATTGTCTGATTGAACTTTTCCCTTTGAGAATTTTAAAATTTGGATTACGGTAATATGTAAAATTATCGGCGTCACGCTTGTGGTTGTTTCCATGCCGGGATGTACCCTTATAATGATCTTAAGATTGTCTCGAGAAGAGTCCATTGCGAACCAAGAATATAATCTTGGACGCGTAAGAGATCATAGATAAGTTGTTTTTAGAACTAATTTCACCCGGCCTCTTACACTTTACTGTAAATTTTTACTGACTGTTTCAGTTCATAAGTAACCCAAATATCCCTCGATTCTAACTTTCAGATCGTCCAGCGCTTTGTGTTGGAGTTCCACGAGAAGCCAGTTGAAATAACAAGTGAATTCGTGCTGATTCCTGATCGACCAATGAGAATCAAGTTCCTAGACCGAGAGTAATTGACGCTGCGTAACCTGCCAACACAGCCGTCCCTTGCGACGTCTTTTTCAGGGTCTTTTCTAGCCTGCGTAGCAGAAAAAACTATCGGCGCCTGCCACGAAACGAGCCACGCAGGCTACGTAGGTCTTCCCTTTTTCCAATGAAAACCGAGAAGCCTCTGGGGACGAGGTTGCCGTTGCTAGACGTCGGGGTCTCCAGGGATTTTAATTTTGATAATATCTAAGTCAGTTCGGTCGCATTAAAATTTTGATGTTTTCTTTTTTGTTTGTATGTCACAAAGAAGCGTTGATACTTGGATACATCTTCGTACGGGGTTTAAGGGGAACTTATCAACTGAGGGGCTTATATATAATTATATCCCACTGGGTTTATAACCGGAAAAGAAAAAATAACAGCAGTGCTAATAAAAATTCGTTTTGCATATACTAGTTTTTGATAAGGCTTAACCTCAACCTCAACTAGGTTGATTTTTTTAGTGTTCTTAACAGTTTTTAGTGGTTCTTGATATTTTTAAGTAGTTTTTAGTAGTTCTTAAATTAACGGTTTATAGTAGTCTTATCTTAGCAGTTTTCAGCGTATTTGAAATGTAATTTAGAATAATATTATTATAAATTTTATTTACTGGACATCTTGTTAAGAACAGCGTTGTATAATGCTGATAGATATCTCCAGTATAAATAAAGCTTTTATTATTGTTGTTATTATTATTATTATTATTATTAAGGCTTTAAAGGGCCTACAATTGGGGAGGGGGGGGGGGGGGTATAGGACGACAGCTAATGGTATTATACAGTCACTAGCTCCGACTTGTCTGCTACCAAAGCGACAACAGCGTCATGGGTTCGAATCCCCATGGAAGAAATGGGAAACTTTTTCTGAGCAGTAACCACTACGGAGTAAAAGCATATTTCAGTTTTCTGACAAGGCGTCTGTTATCGCAATAAATGCTTTTAGTAAAATCCAACTAGTGGTCTATTATCAATGCTGCGTTCTGATTGGTTGAGCTACTACTAGGCTATATGTTATAGCCCACTAGTAGCGAAAAGCGCTGTCTTTTTGGCGGCAAAAAAGGATTAAAGTCTAGCTTTAAGCAGCTACAATTTTTTTTATTCTCGATATGTTTGACTAACTAGTTGGATTTTACTAAAACAATTATTCCTCTCGCCCTCACGGCCTCTCCGTCAATAGCCCATTCGGCCTTCGGCCTCATGGACTATTGAATCAGAGCCCATTCGGGCTCGAGGAATAATTGTTAAATATTTTTCTTTACATCCATAAAACCTGGGCTCGAAGGATCCGTTATGAAAATATCTAAGATGAAACAAGAGAGAATCATTCTCTCTTGGATGAAAATAATACACTTCCATAGTTTAAAAAACCCCTCTGACAACTAGAGTAATTAAGAAATGGTCGTCAAGCGGAATAAGCCCCGAAGAGGAAGTTAAACATATAGAATAGATTATCTTAACAATAAGAAACGCAAACCTTATTCCGCCTGACGACCATTTCTTAATTAATTACTCTAGTTGTCAGACAATTTCCAGTCGTATTTTGAACCTAAGCTGCGCAACTAGCGGTTAACACAAATAGATTTTCCAAGTTTAAAGCGGAGCTCTATAGTTTTGCTGATAACTGTTAATTTTGGGGACCGGAAAAGCCAATAAGTTTGCTTTTTTTTGCCTGTAGTTTCATCAACTTTCTTCAAAAAACGTAGTCTGTGTGCGATTCCCTCCCGAAAATGCAGGTTATCCATGCATGAACCTGAACTCAAGCGCTCTTTTTGTCCTTTCATTTATTGAATACAGCGAAACGAAGCGCTACCACTAAGGGGAAAATGTGTGGGAGCTGTTCAAACGAGGTCTCAGGTCCATTATGATTTCCCGCCAAAAACGGCACGAGGCAAAAGAGAGAATAATCTCTCTTACACGAGGTTATCTCGATTGGTACATTTCACAGTGGCCTACATGGGAGGCGTTAACGGTACACTGGTCGTACGTGCGCTGATTGGGACGCCTAAAATTTCCTGTATCGACATAAAAATACGCCTTATCGTTTAAGTTGCCATTTTCTCTTACCTATGGTGCTTTGCTGCGCTGTGAAAGGAAAGTCGCGGCGAAGAGGACTAATCAAGGGGGAGCCGCGAGCCAAAACTCCCGAAATTCTGCCCAGGTTAATTACATGGTGTCGACACAAACTATGTGATTGTTCGAATGTTTAATATTAAAGGAATTTATAGCATTTATCGAAAAAAATTTTTACATCTTAATATACTGCGACGAATATTTACATTATCTTTTTATTAATTCAAAATATTTCACTGTTTCTGATTGGCTCAAATCCCCTTGCTAAATCTTCATAATCAGCTAGCGTTGAACAAATTTGGTAGACATTTCCAAATATCCGGTAAAATGACGTCAATAGTACAGGCTCTAGACTGCGACTGAGAAGCCCTGTGAACGAGGTTGCGTTAGCTCGCGGATCGGATGTGTTGCATGGTAAAGCTGGAGAAAATGGGGCAAATTTCACATGTCTTGCCAAGAAGGAGTAGCCGAACTTAAGCCTAAAAACGCAGCAAGAATAGAAAAAACACAAGTCAACGGATGACAACTGCCATTTGAAGAATGTCTGCTAGACTAAACATTCCTTTTTATCCTAGATTTGCCTAGGGACAGACAAATAAAGTTAGAAGCAGCCGGGGAGGAAAAAGTCTGATTAGGTCAAGTAACTCTAATGGAACAGACACGGTGAATTGTTGCGTGTCCTGAGTGGCAGAAACGAGGCTTTCCATCAAGGAATAGCTGTGTGACTGCCATCACAGGCCGAGCAAAGTGCTTGAAGTTGAACCTCTTTAATTAACTAGAAGTAATCGGAGCTTAGGAGAGTGTGTTCGATATGTTTGTTAGGCGTACAGGTAGCAGTTGAGGGGGAAGGGTGGTTGCGATATAGATAAATATGATTATGGTATATTTTGAATGTAAGGGTTGCGTACAGCAAAACCTCTATTTAAACTGTGTATCACGTTATAAGAAGCTTTTGAAAAGATATCGTATGGTTCGGTGTCAAGTGCTTGTAATCGGAGGAGACATTGGCCAGAGTGCGTCGGGCGTGTTAATAGAACATTTTGTTTTACTGGTGTGAGTTACAGGGCGCAGTTGCTAAGGCCGATTAGTGCTTAACCCGGGATTCTTTTTCTTTCTTCAAAAACATATTTCTTCGGATAATTTCCTATGTTATTTTTAAGAGCATCCAATTATCAGCTTGTTGACAAAATGAATTACAGTCGACTCCCGATAACTCGAACCCCTAATCGCTAACTCGAACCTCGCGCTAACTCGAACCAAAATCGATTTCCCCTGGATTTCCGTCATACATTTACTGTAATTTTACCCTCGGTAACTCAAACCCTCGACAACTCGAACTCCCGCTAACTCGAACCAACTTTCGTTTCCCCTCAGGTCATTTTCTATATAATTTTACCCTCGATAACTCGAACCATGTTTTGAGCCCTTAAAAAGTCGGGAAAAAAGCCGTCTACTGGCGTCCGAAACATTGAATTTTGGACTTCCTATTGACGTGTTGTATGAGTATAGTTTACTAGTGGAGGCTGATATTGATTGTCACAGGCTAACGTGAAGCAGCTTTACTTCTCAAAACAGTAAAACGCATGCTCTATTTAGGCTATGGTTTGTTACGTTACGTTCTGATTTATAATCTAGAAGTATCTTTTAATTTTCACTAGACATTTCTACAATTAAATGTGATTAAAATGTTCACTGTGCAGTAAAAACTGTTTTTTACCTTACTCTCGGCAATTTTCTTCGAGCCCCGATACACCCAACACAAATTAGGGGTTGCGTTCTCGTACCTCGAACGCAATGAGGTGCTTCGATTGATCTCGTGATTCCGGAATAAGGATACGCTAACTTTTGTTACAAACCTCTTCAGTGTATAGTGAGTTTGGACTACTAAAACGCTACAGGCATCGGAATGTTTTGAATGTTTGAATGTTTTTATTATTTATATGTTTGAATGTTTTTATTTTAAGGAGATTTCTAGACATCGCAATTCACCATTTTCTCATAGACCAGAATGCACCTTGTTTACCCCCCAACATTTTGCATAACCATTGTGTTTGATTTCTCTTGGGGCCACCGTAATACCTAGTACCCTATAGTATCCAATAGTTATGCAAAATTTTGGGGGTCAACTTAGGTGCATTATAGTCTATGTGAAAATAGCGAATGCAACGAATGCCAAAACAATTGATTTCTATAGTTAATTCCATTTATTCTTATTCTGGAATACTGTCAATCGAATACGCCCTTAGCCAGACATGATAGCAAAGCAATGTAAGCTGCATCCACATTTACTGACAAAAACAGCGAGGAATATCAGAGATGGAGAGCAGGCCACAACACATGCAAAGCGAATGGTAAGGGTTCTGCTCTTGCCATGGAACCTGAAGGTGTTGATCTGTGGATCTGTATCAGCCTAGTCCCTAGACGTTCTCGGCTCGGTCAGTCATGGACTCTACTGTGAGCTCTGACATCCCAAAAGAGACTCGCCCGCCCTTTCCCAGACTTCGCGGGGACAATGGGGCAAGAGAGTTGCAAGATACAGAGCATTATGGAGAAGGAGACAGCCAAAGCTTCTGCAGGGTGGAGGGTGTGTCAGTTTAAAAGAAAGAGTGTACCGGTCATGCTCAGAAAAGAGTTGAGCTCAGCACTTCGTAATTTGAAGCGTGAAAACCGAGGCCTGGGAAGGAGGGGCAAACTGAATGATGCAAGAATGGACAAGCTTCAGAAATACTATTGGATATCAATTTGGGCAAATGTGGGAAATGGATGGAATGAAAATATGCCATCCATGCCAGTCTTATATACTGTGTCTCCAGCGAATCGCCCATTATAGGGCAGGAACGCTTGACGAAGCCCTAAGAATTTCTGCGCGGAAGGCTACCTTTCCTCTCAAGAATATGATTTTCGGCCACCTGTGGTATATTACGAAATTTTCGGTCATCCGACATCGGCTGCCGGGATTCGACATACATTTCCTCTCAATTCAAACATACCAACGGTTACTTAGTTTGTGTGGGTGCCCTGTGTTAAAAATTCGCGCAATGGCTTAATAAGCGAACACTTAGCCAACAGATATTTAATCAAGTTTCAGATTTACAATTACAATGACAATTAAATCAATCAATCGCTCAATCTGAGGTAGGCTTGAAACAGAGTACAAGACTCCTTAAAAATAAGCTACCTACCGGTATTATTACAATACATCATAAATAGATCTTGAGAATTATATTTAAATAACTAATAAAATTATCTAAAACGTTATTTTGGAAAGTATTATTAAAAAATTATAGAAGACATGAGATAAAAAATAAACAATCACCTTAAAAGGACAAATGATTGAGTAAAGTACAATGTAAAAATACCTTAAACTTATCATAATAAAAGGCCATTAAATTCTTTCGAAAGATTGATAAGGTATTTGAATCTCTTATACTAAACGGGTAATTCATTCCCCAGGCGACAGATCCGAACAAAAACGAATTCTTAAAGACGTCAGTCTTTATTAAAGGACAGACACAGCACAAGTGTTACCGTCATTTTTACCTCAAATTAAAAAACATTATTTAGGTTCTTTCCATCTGCTTGGGTTTTGCGTACAGTACCTTTGCAAAGAAAAATAAGAGACTGCTCGCAGTCTATACTGTGCAGAACAGATCGACCCGGAGGGGGTGGCGATTTCACATCTATCACAACAGTCACAAAACAATAAAGTCACGCGTAGCCTACGTGTAGCTGCACCCTCCCCCTCTCTCCGTTTTTCCTTTGTTGGGGGGAGGGTGCAGCTACACGTAGGCTACGCGTGACTTTATTGTTTTGTGACTGTTGTGATAGATGTGAAATCAAAAATAAATAGTACGTACTGAAGAAAGAGTCGAACAAATATTAAAATTTGCAGCAACAAATATTTAAATGATAACGAAAAAAAAAAACAATTGAGACGTCTTAGACTTTTTTAATACAGCTAAATCAAAAAAAGGTTGCTTTAGTAATTGGTCATTGGTAATTGGGCGTTGGGCGTTTTGGCATATGGCACAATACAATGATTTACTTCAGTGACCACCAAACAAGAAACCTTTATTGAATCAGCGATATACCAGTGAATGATTTTACATAAGTTTCAGACATGCCTGGACAAGAACAAAAGGCAGTCGGGTTTCAGGTTTACTAGGAAACGAGGATCGGGAATCGGGAATCGGGAATCGGGAATCGGGAATCGGAGATCGGGGATCGTGGATCGAGGATTTAATTGATTAAAAATAAAGTAACCGAAGAATTGCAGAAATAAATATAAAGAATTTACGTAGATACTTCCCATGTTAATTTTCACGCGTTATCGTCCAATCACCTAGTTCTGCGAACAGTTTCTAGATTATGGACAAGGTTTATAAGCGGTGCATGAGTTATGTTTTGCCTGGTTTACAGTGTTTTGAAAATTGTAAAATTCTTCCTTTCTTGGCGATGTCAACGAGAAAATATTCAGATGCTGTGTCAGGTCGCCAAGAAGAAGTCTGTTCCCCTAGTGATGCACATAGCTAAAACGAAGAAGGCGCACTTCAATAAGCTAGTCAGTTTCACAACCCCTACCCAGCTATAGTCAATTCTGTGGCCAATTGTCTGACCCCATATTAGTCTTCGGAGTCCAACTTTTGGTCGAGAGGTCGGGGATCGATTATCACGTGGAGGGTACATTTTATAATTAATTTGATTTATTATTATTATTATTATTATTATTATTATTATTATTATTATTATTATTATTATTATTTTAATGTCATACAGATTAGCAATACAATTCAACAAAAATGCACTAAAAATAAATGCAATTCTGACAGACAAGAGACCTTAAGCGCTTCATTTTCCAGCATCAAACACAGGTTCGAGTCAAAACAACCACTGCCAGTACCCCTATGGGGGGATATGTTCTGTGAAATTTATCCACAGTCTCCGGCCCACATCACCAAGATCCACGAATATTCTACAATTTTTCAGCTATTTATTTATTTAATTAATTATTATATTATCAAGTCTCCGATCCCTGATCCTCGATCACCGATTCTTGATTTTCCAGTAAATCCGGGTTTCAACTCGTTAATTATTCCTCGAGCCCGAAGGACGAATAGGCTATTGACTCAGAGACCATTCGGGCTCGAGGAATAATTGTTTTTTGTAAAATCCAACTAGTTGGTCAAAAATATCGAGACAAAACATTTTTAGCTAGTTTAAGCTGGACTTTAATCCTTTTTTACCGCCAAAAAGCCGGTGAAAAGCCGGCGCTTTTCGCTACTAGTGTGCTATAACTCCTAGTAGTAGCTCAACCAATTAGAACGTAGCATTGATAATAGACCACTAGTTGGATTTTTTAAAATATGCATAGCCCAGCTCAATGCAACACACGTACCCAATGGAGGACGCATTGGCTGTTGCATGCATCGCTGTGGTTCTCTTTGTAGCTGCTTGGTTGTTCACTAAATTCCGCAGTGCATGGAATGGTTCGCAAGCCCAGCTACCAAAAAATGTTCGAGCGTTTAGTAAGATTCCAGGTCCTCGCGGATTACCGTGGTTCGGTTCTGTGATTCAGCACATCATGAACGCAAAATCCATTCAACATGTTTGTACTCAAAAAAAGCTGTTTGAACAGTACGGGCCGATATTTAAGGAGACTGTCATGGGCAAGACCCACGTTTACATCCAAAGTCCCGCCGATCTTGAAGCCGTGTTCAAAGCCGAAGGAAAATTTCCTAAACGATCAACCGATGTAATGTTAACACTGAAGGAATACCTTAGAACCAGGAACGTTATGGTAGTGCCTAGCCTCGGTTTGCTGTAAGTATTCTATCCACAGGATATTTTATCCCAACATGACAGGAGCATGGTCATGCAAAAGTGCAATTCTTCGTATTTTCCAGTTTCGTTTTCACCAAAAAAACCAATCGCCCAGAAAATGCTAATTTTTTTAGCCACCAATTTTGCGAGTAATTATTCAATCAGACCGGTTTGTTATTTAAATATTTCGAAATACAGTGGACTCCCGATAATTCGAACCTTCAAGGGAAAGAGAAAAAAATTCGAGTTATCGGGAGTTCGAGTTATCGAGGGTAAAATGATATAGAAAGTGTTCTGAAGAGAAATAAAAATTGGTTCGAGTTAGCGGGAGGTTCGAGTTATAGAGGGTTCGAGTTACCGGGAGTCGACTGTGTATATTCCCGAGAGAGAATTGAAACTAAGTGCACCTTTGTCATGCAAGTTTTTGAGACAAAAAAAATGCCAAATTTGCAAAGGTTGATGCAAGGTTTCCGAGAATAGTTAGTTTACACAACAGGACGACAGACACTGAAAACGCTTGTGTATGACAAACGTGACAGGGCTATTGCTTTCGTGTTCAGTGCGTGATCCTCGCTTAACATCAATATCTTCTGGTCTTTGCAAAAAACATCTGTTTAAAAGAAAGTGAAGTTTGGGGTACAGTTATTTCGAACAAAATTATTTTTGGGAGCGCCATTCTACAACACATGACGTAAAACTGATGAAAATGCATCAGTTTGCTTTTGTCCAAAAGTATGCCCCGCACTAGCGTCCACTCCCTTACCCCCTCCCCGTTAAATGTCCAGTTGACGTTAAGCGGCGGAAAAGTAAATAGAGAGTTTTAGATCCGAGTTTACCGCGAACCTCTAACCGCTGGAGGTCACGTGACAAGTCTTTCGCGTCACGTTTGAGGTTTACGACGTGCGTTTTCAACCTGGGGAGATAGGTTTTCACGTATGTCATTTACCTGAAAGATTTTAGCGTATGAATCTTGTTTTATCCCACGTAATGATACAAAAATCTTGTGGAGCAAGTCTTTATCCATTAACAAAGGCACAAATACGGGCGAAATGCTAAATTTGATAAATCCTATTGGATCTTGAAAACTAGTGCCATTCATGGCTGCTGGTTCAAAATGGCGGCCGTTAAAATTGCAAGAAGAACTAAAGTAAGAATTTACAGCTCTTTGCTGCTAGATAACCCAGTGTTACCGTAAATTTCTTTTATTTTCACTGATTGATTTTTCTTCTATTTCTAAGCGGAAAAATAAACCAGAATCCACTTCTTTTCCACCACCAATCTAAATCGAATTATGTTTGAACGTTGAACCGCAAACGGGTAACGGCAAACCGCGGTTAGAGGTTCGCGGTAAACTCGGATCTAAAACTCTCTAATATGTCGACGGCCCCTAATATAATATTCGTCAGGAATAGATTGGAGAGAAGAATTCAAACCAATTTTTAGTTTGTGGAAGGGACTGGACAGAAAGAAGAAAAACAACAAACAAACTAACAATACAAAACAAAATGGCTGCGTTAATACTAGCACCTGTTTGCCGGTCGAGATTGATGTGGAGAGTCAGAAGAGTACTTCAGCGGAATGAGTTGGCTAGCAATGTGTATGATTGAATTTGCAAACAATGGACATCGATTTCATATTATTGGCTTGTCTATCTTCTTCAACTCCAAAGAGGAAACAAAGGTGCCGACAGAAACAAAAACAACAAATGGTGGGAAAAGGGTTGAACCAGGCAGTTGGTGTGAGATCAAGATTTGAAATCGAGACACTTTTCATGCTTAGGCCCGGTTCAGATGCCGATCTTTTCATGAGCCGAACCGAATTCATTGAATTAAGTACATGAAAAGTTCGGCCTCCGAATCAGTTAGGAACGCCTGTTTCAATTTGGAACGCTCAGCCGTTCTTCACGCCTAGCCCGGCCGGGAATTTCGACTGTGGAACGACTTTGGAACGGCTTTGATTCAGACGCCGAACTTTTCACGTACCGAACCTAATGCATAAATTCTTGTAAGACTTGACCGAAACTGGAAACCGCGCATGAAAAGTCTCTGGCATCCAGGGTACTCAAGCCCCATTTACACAACAGAAAAAAATGGGTCCGGACCCATATAAAAGTTGGTACAGACCAGATATTTTTGCCGTGTAAACCTTCCTTATTATGCTTTCATGGAATGGATCCGGACTCGCTTTTTTTCTGGTTTTGGGGCCACAGGCGGCAATGTGGTCATGCAGGAATAAAAGCTAAGCAGTTGACGAATTTTTGTTTTCTTATGTCAGAAATAATGAAGAGTGGGCCCGACTGCGTAAAGCAATGACACCCAAACTTCTCCGACCCCAAGATGTTGGAGAGAATATTCAAAGCTTTTGGAGAATGACAAGAGATGCTGTTAGTTATTTGGCAAAGACTAGGGGAGATGCTGGATTTGACAACGAGATTCCTAACCTCGAAGACGTTCTTCATAACTTTGCCGCCGAAAGTAAGTCCATTTATCAGTGGTAGTCGAGGTCTCTGCAGCCTGTCCAAACCCAATTGGATTTGTCTACCGTATTTACTCGATTAAACGCACTGCATAGAGGAAAAATTGTCAGTAAAAGCTATCCCCGAAAAAACGCCGCGCCGAAACCGTTGCGACGGTCTATTCGAGGATTATGAGAAAACAACTGCGAACAACTTCGTATTGCACATCATGCAGACAATTACGATTCAACCCCAGCAAAAACAGCGAGACACTGAAACTTTACATAATATCCACAAATGATTTATGGCATTTGTTATCAGTGATTTGAATACCTCTCTTAAATAAACGCCACCCTTCAATAGCGAAAAGTTCAATAAAAGCTGTGGCGTTTAATAGAATAAATACTATAACATGTTTGTATAAAATTTCTTTTTTCTTTTATTGAAGCTATGGGTATAATAGTATTTGATAGCAGAGTTGGCCTCTTTGACGACCCACCAAACAGCGAAGCAGTCGAAATGGTTAAAGCTATAAATGATTCTTTCAAGTTGATGGGGAAATTAAATGGAGGACTGGAATCGTTTCTTCTAAAGTACACCTGCTATAAGACATCTACCTTCAAAACAATGTGTGACGTTCTGGACGTCGTTCTAAAAACCAGTTATAAGCTTGTGGACAAGACGATGAAGAAATTTCAAGAAACAGCTGATGATGTGGAAGACGATCAAGGTAAATGAATGCTTTGGAGCCGTTTAAGTCCTTAGTTTCGCGAAGGCCTAGTTCTGGGATGCGCTGGATAGGTAGGAAAATGGGGTAGGAATGGCGCACTCTGTGAAATGAAGCAAGATAACGACTTTTTCTTTTCAGCGGAGCGAATGACTTCCATGACTGATGAATTGCTGCTCTTTTCCGAGTCGATCTTCCTGGATATACCTGGAGTAGCGAAGCAATTTTCTTTTTTCTTTTGCCTACATATTATATCTTTCTTTGTTGCTAAATCTAAACGAGCGATAAAGTTATCTTACATGTTGTTTTTAATTCCAGCTGTTCCTTTGCTGACGTATCTTTTAACCAAAAGTGATTTGCAGATGGAGGAAGCAACTCTTAGCTCAGTTATTATGTTCAGAGCAGGTGTTGAAGTGGTAAGATAACAATGCGGCAGGATAACAAAGCAAGTATCAAATAAGTTTAAATAATAGTGCGTTGCCCCGGGGTGTACTCCCTACAATGGTCTATACGTGGGGGCTCTGGATCAAGTTAGGTTTCTGGGAAACTGCCCACCTATCCCTCCCCTAAGTCAACATTAACACTTACTTTTCACTTAGGGAAGAATGTTGAATTAGGGGAGGGTTAGGTGGGCAGTTTCCCCAGAAACCTAAATGAGGTGTATGAAAAGGCAGGGGATTTTAATAGAGTTGAAGTATATGAAAGGGTAAGAATATCTGTAGTACCATTTCGGTCTGCAAAGAGGCCCAAAAGGGCTTACAGATGCATTTTATGGCTGCGAAAAACTGAGTAGAGAAAAATTTGTGTTTTTGCAATTTAATCGTAGTCAGAAAAAGGGATGCAAAGTTCTAAACTAGGTATTTGCAAGGGGTATTATTTTTTAAATAGAAGGTATACTACCAAAGGGGTACCTTTTCTACCAAAAATGGTATATAAAAGCCGGGTAAGGAGTTAAACCTCCCGGCGTATCCTCCCCATATAAAATTTTGTTGAGCTAGGAGTGTGATGCAGAGAAAAAACTCTCCTCCCCCATCGGAAACCCATGACAACGCAGACACTGGTCGCGGGGTGCGGTTCTAATTACTAAACCATGGACAGACTTTGGGGACTGCTAGGCCATTTGATAGATTCCCATCATTTCGTTTACAAAACACTTTTAATGTCAATAATTTTTTTTTAATAGCTGAATAATTTATCTTACAGTCTGGAATTTTTTCTCATATAGACCGGTACCATCGCTCTTTGGCTCTTGTACGAGCTGGCACGCAACCCTAGGGTGCAAGAAAAGGTGTATGAAGAAGTATCCTCATTGATAAAAACCAATGAAGACTTCACTACTGAAAGCTTTGGAAAACTGCATTACACAAAGGCCTGTGTCAGGGAAACTCTAAGGTAAGGACCCAAATTCGATACTATAGGGAGTTCTCAGCAGAGCCTGCGTCATGTAGCTGGGAGTGATGTAGATTTGGAAGTTAGGAAGCGAATAAAGCACAATCACAGGTAGCCCAAGCTCGAAATATGAGCATCGGCGAGCATAGGCATTGTTGCGTAACATTCAAAATATAAGGATTTGTATAAACCTTATACATAGAGAGAAAACCGTTTACAGTACAACCTATAAAACGGCCATAAATCGGCCTGTGGACCACACAGGAGAGACGTAACACACATTTTAAGTAAGGTAAGCTGTTTTTTTAATCGAAATCCTTTCATTTTCGTAGGTTACAGAAACGATTCGTTTCTTTCCCATTTCGAATGTTACGCAACAATGCCGATACTCGCCGATGCTCATATTTCGAGCTTGGGCTACCTGTGGCACAATGCAATAGGTTTACACTTTAATAGCTTGCGTCGTAGACGTAATCTCACTCCGTTTAGTGGGGACCTTAATACTCCTTTCATCTAACAGTCGTTTATGTTGACTCAGGATAGCTCATTCTGGTTTTTTGATTTTTAGCAACGTGAGGTCACTGTGGCCGACAGTTTTATTTACAATGGTCGAATTCGCGACCGAACAGAGCGCTTGTCGCGGAAAACACTTCTTTCGACAACTGTACTGATATCCAATCAAACACATACAAAAATTCTTGGTATAAAATAGTAAACTGTATACTTCTTAATTATCGGTCTCTTCGATCGTCCAGGTTATACCCTGATCCAGGATTTTGGTCACGTGTTCTCAGCAGGGATGCAGTTCTCTCTGGTTACCGTGTTCCCGCGGGGGTAAGTATCACAAAAAGTATGGGTTAATAAAAACATAGTTAGCAGAGGGTACAAAAAGGTAAAAGGTTTTAAGAACAAAACCATGAACGAGAATGATATACGACACTAAGTAGGAGATATTGTGGCACTAGCAAACAACGGAGATGTTGAGTATTCAAGCCTTGAACAGCCCATAAGAGCCTCAAGATACACTGTTTCTTCTTGCCGTTGCTGGTAGAGGAACATGTTTCACTTGGTTTTAGGAGACTATGTTTTCCTAGATGTGGTTATGCCCAGTAGCCTAGCCGACGAGGCGACTTTAATTTACCCGTGCCCGTAAACCGGAAACCGTGCATCTTCAGTAATGGGTCTATGACAGGAAATTTATCAAAAATTCAAACGGTGGCAACTGCGTCCAAATTGTCGAGTGAAACCTAAACTTGAATAACCCCTCAAAGAATTAAAAGAAGGTAAAAATAAGACAGCAAATACAAAACAAGGAACGAATGGACAAACTTGAAGAAGATTAACACGGATTGCCGCGATTGTGGTTTTTCAGGAAAACTTGTCAGGCTAACAGTTTGTCAAAGTTCATTTTTGCTGTTTGCGACGTTTGATAAGGTTTGACATAATGCTTGGAAGGCATTATTTGTTTGATTCAAAGCTGTGGTTTTGTTGTCATCCACAAGTAATTTTTCAAGTCCCACAGCGAACAAGGTCGATTAGTTGGCAACAAAATGAACTAGAGTCACTACTGGACAGCCGTAACTCAGCCCCTTTGAGTTATCTAATAGTGGAGAGGTTTAGAAACCAATGTGCAACACTTTGTTAAAAGATAGTAAAAAAAAATTCCCTCAGTTTAAGACGAACTGCATTGTTCTTTCTACCTAGGTAAATGTTTTAAAATGTTAGTGTCTTCAGAGGAATGTGTCTTTTTTTGGTTGTCCTTATTTAGGCATATTTAGCCGTTAAAAAACACCAAGCTCTTTTCAAATGCGACGACATTTCTTAGCCTTCTATTCAGCTTTGATGTGAACCTTTTTTTAGACCCCGATTAGGTACTCCAATTATCTGTCTGGGCATTCAGAAGAAATTTTCTCAAATCCTCTTGAATTTAAACCTGAACGTTGGTTGAACACGGAAAAGAATGGCCCTCATCCTTATGCATCAATTCCATTTGGCTTCGGGCGACGCATGTGTATAGGTAGGTGACTTTTTATCACACAGATTTACTGCTTCTGCCTCGTCGCAGGTCTCCTTCTTTGCTCTTATGCGGCGCTGTCGCCCCTCGTAAGGGAATCTGACACAGTCTTGGACTGGATCCCACGCCATGGATTCCGGATTCCAGGTACTGAATTCCAGTATTTGTAAGTGGAACATTGGATTCCGGATTCCAATCGTCAGTGGGATTCCGGATTCCTTGTGCTGTATTCCGGATTCCAAAACCCAGGATTCCGGATTCCACAAGCAAAAATTTGCCGATTCCGGAATCCGGATTCTCTTACACGGGGGAGCGTTGGGTCTCGAGAAGATGTGCTTTCTGTTTTTCGAATTAAAGTGGCGCCTTGAATCTAGGCAGCACCGCGGCGATTTTCTCTCTTGGTTTCAGTCCAGTCATTATTACTGCTTTTCTTACTGACTGGCTCCTTTTTTTATACAGGACGACGCGTAGCTCAGACTGAACTCTGCCTTTTGGCCGCAATGGTAAGGAGCTGATTGTGGAATTACAAACAAAGTGCGATGAATATAATGGCCTGTGCTAGCTGGCGGAATTATTGTTGCTCATGCGAGAGTTTCAGCGGCGATACCGCCACTCTCGCGCAGCTTTGCCGAGAGAAGTGAGCGCCGAATAACTTCTCGGCATTTCAAAGCTTCTCCCCCCAGCCCAATTCTCCGCACGTCTTCACAGCTCCTCTGCTCTAAAACTTTCCTCGCGCAAACCATCCCGCCGGCTACGCAGGCTATGATTATTACAAATTGCTGAAGTACAGCTTGTGGAGCCAGCATAATGTTTAGTGTATTTAGTCATTATGTGGGTTGGTGTGTAGAAAGAAGCTGACATGCAACTGTTCTCCGAACAGGTCGTGGCGCCCAGCTATTTCGTTTCAGCGAGAGAGCGCCGCCCCCCCCCCCCGGCTCTCCCAATCTTTACTTCAAGGTCTGGATTCCCAGCCGTCAGCTGTAAGCCTGTGCTGGCTCCATCTTGATATGATTTGAGCAATCCTCCTCGACTGAGGGCTCTGTATTTCTGCGGTTTGAAGCATTCTCTATACTTATTAGCTCTGAGTGTTTGATCGAACTTTTCCCATTGAGAATTTTGAAATTTGAATTAATAAGTACTCCGCACTTGTGGTTGTTTCAATGCCGAGATGTAGCATAATGATGATCTTAAGATTGTCTCGAGAAGAGTCCATCGAGAATCAAGAATCTTGGGCGTAGGAGGTCATAGATAAATTGTTTTTTGAACTAATTTCATCCGGCCTCTTTGACTTTTCTGTCAATTTTTACTGACTGTCTCAGGTCATAAGTAATACAAATATCCCTCGATTCTAACTTTCAGATCGTCCAGCGCTTTGTGTTGGAGTTCCACGAGAAGCCAGTTGAAATAACAAGTGAATTCGTGCTGGTTCCTGATCGACCAATGAGAATCAAGTTCATAGACCGAGAGTAATTGACGCTGCGTAACCTGCGAACACCGCTGTCCCTTGCGTCCTCGTCCTCAGGGTCTTTTCAAGCATACGTAGCAGAAAAAAACCAACCGGCGCTTGCCACGAGTCAAGCCACGCAGGCTGCGTAGGTTTTCTTCTTTTCCAATGAAAACAGAGAAGTCCCTGGGGACGAGGTTGCCGTTGCTAGACGTCGGGGTCTCAAGGTTAATTTTGACAAAATCTAAGTCAGTTCGGTCGCATTAAAATTTTGATGTTTTCTTTTTTGTGTGTGTGACAAAGAAGCGTTGATACCGGGATTCCGTAAACTGCCGCCGCTCACGAGCCCTGGGATAAATCTTCGTACGGGGTTTGAGGAGGACTTATCAACGGAGGGGCTTGTATCCCATAACAGCAGTGCTGATAAAAATACGTTTTGCATATACTGGTTTTTAATAAAGCTTCAAAGGGCCTACAATTGGGGGGGGGGGAGGGGGGAGGGATGGCTTATAAGACGGCAGTATACGGTAGTATAGAGTGTTTTCACTAACGTGGCCAGCATCTATGCAAACTTATTGGAACAAAACAAAGCGTTTGTATAAGAAAAGAGTTCAACTCCCACAGGACTGGTTTGGGACACCAACATGGCCGCCGTTTCATTGTTTTGGGACACCAATATGGCCGCCGTGACGTCATGTGAAAACACTCTATACAGTCACTAGCTCCGACTTGTATGCTACCAAAGCGACACCAGCGTCAGAGGTCACGGGTTCGAAGAAGTAGGAAACTTTTTCTGAGCAGTGCCCACCACGGAGTAAAAACATTTTTCAGTTTTCTAACAAGGCGTCTGTTGTCGCAATGAATGGTTATATTTTTCTTTATATCCATAAAACCTGGGCTCGAAGAATTCGTTATGAAAATATCAAAGATGAAAATAAACAATGCCACTTCTTGGTCGTCAAGCGAAATAAAGTTTGCTAGTTTTTGTTTTAATATGCGTTTCTTATTGTTTAGATAACCAATTTTATATGTTTAATTTCCTCTTCAGGGCTTTAATACTCACTAGCTTTTTTTAAAAATTTCTTTTTAATTAATTTTGCACACCACATACAAAGTAAAGGGAAGGAGAGAAAAAAAGGAGTTTTTTTTCTGGACTTGGGGCTTATTAAATTTTAATGCAGTTATCTGTTCGGAAATCATAGCTGTCTGTATTAATTATCTTCAATTGTTTTCAGCGATAAACTATAAACTCAACATGGAACTGCAGCCGTCTCTATCGAACGGTGCGAAACACTAGACACTATGGCGGGCGTAAATATTCAGGGGCACTCAACGAGACTATAGTTCAAAACCACTTAAACATTGCATCGTTAAACGTATTTTAATATTTAAACGGTAGATATAGGCATATTTTCATCCGTTAAACATTTTTCATCTGTTCGGATTTCCTAGCTGAAAGTCTAGTGATGCGAAAATTCTAGGGATCAAAACTTGCCTTTTCGAAACTTTCAGCCAGAAAAAAGCTCCCGAAAATTCTAGGTGAATTCTAGGTAAAAATGGGCAAATGTACCATTTTTTAGATGTTCGAAAATCCTAGGAGGGGCAGGCAAGCAAGAAATTTTACAACAAACGTTCCGAAAATTCTGGATCTCATATCGTCTTCCGAACAGATATTTTCCGAAAATTGACGTTGGGTGTCCCTGAATATTGTACCATCAGTCAGTTTTCATGTAGCCTCCCACGCAGGCGTTTTTAGGGGAGCTCGTATTTCTTCCCTCCCCAAGAAGGAAGAAATACGAACTCCCCTAAAATCGCCTGCGTGGGAGGCTAGTTTTCATGCTGAGTGAAGTTGTTGGATTTTGTCGTAAAGCGTTTTAGGGAATATACTTCCCCACTTTAAGCGTTTACTTGATTGGCCTTTGACAAAGATATCGGCTGTATTATATAAAGGTGAAAATTTGTTGTGATCTAGGTTCCATTAACATCGGAATTGCCATGGCAACGAAATGTTGCCATTACGATTTTTACTTGCCTTTGTATTTCTCTCTACCAGGAAATTTTTTCACAGAAATCGCTTAAGAGAACTTGTACCTCCCTTAGTTTGTCTCGATTTTGAACAAATTTTATGAAAGCCTTTTTGGAAATATTTTGAAACGAAGTTTTAAGGGTCATTAAAACAGTGCCAGAATAAACAGACACATTGAATTCTGCAAAGCTGATCGTACCACTATTATAAGGAACAGTCAACGGCGAAATCAAACTCCTTCAAAATCGCTCAAAGGTTTACCACAGGTAAAGTAATTCAACGTTTATTTATCATTGATTTATATACATAGTTAGCGATATGTCGCTATAGGTGAAGAAAACAGTAAATCCAGTACATTTTAATACTATAAAATAACAATCGGCTACACAAATAGATTGTGTGGGCTCCCTGTGATCGTACTACGTGAAAATTTGCAAGGGTGCATGATAGTTGAGTTTCATGTAGTGCGATCAGCTTTGCAGAATTTAATGTGTCTTCTTTGTATAATTTTCCTGATCAGGTATTCTATAGATCCTATGTTCTTCGGCATATGCGTTTGCGGTCCTTTGCAGTTTAAATGTTATTTTATTTCTTATTTTGGGGCCTTAGGCCTAGTTTAGACGCCGTACTTTTCATGTGCCGAACCTAACTGAATAAGTTCGACTTTGGAGCGACACTGGCGCGATATCTGATTCAGACGGCGTACCGTGTGCCGAACCTAAGTTAAGTTAGACAAAAGTTCGACAGAGTCTGTCGAACTTAACGCTTTTGCCGCACTAAACTAAAACTGCCGTACCAAATTGATTCAGACGCCGCTCTTTTGCCGTACTTAATTCATCAGTTAGGTTGGGCACATGGGTGGAGCGGCGTCTGAATCGGGCCTAATTGACTACTCCAGAAAATACCAAAACATACCATAATGCTCTTTGTTTGTCGCCCCAAAATTTTGCAAAAGCATTGTCTTCAGTTTCTCTTGGGAGTTAAAATGGCCCCAAGAGGAACTGAAAAAAAAAAAGCAAAAAGAATTATGGTATGTTATGGTATTTCTGGAGTCGTCAATTGTATCTAAGCAACTGTGAATAGAATCGTTCCATATTCATGTACACAATTATGATAGCGGTTCTCAACATCAGTCGCACCATTAAGTAGCCTGCGAACAGCAGACGCATTTCCGCAGGTTTATATTTTATCACCCGCCCTCGACGGACTTTAAAGAAGAGAAAATAGAGGGTCTGTGAACAGGCTAGCACTTCCTAACCCTTGGTTCCTGTTAGTTTTCATATGAAGCAGTTAACCCCCATGTCCACCCCTGCTATTTGTTCATTTGGCCCCAAACAGTGCCTCGGTCTGGTGTCAAGATGGCGTCCTTTTATTCCGAGCGAGGCAGCTGGGAAAACAAAGCGGGTAGCGAGGAATTATCTTTTGCAGTATTCCGAAAGGATTCCTCAAAAGACTGTTAGTGCAGGTAAGTTTGTACTTCATCTATTTATTGGGTATTTTAGA
The DNA here is from genome assembly GCF_958299795.1 of Porites lutea. Classification (NCBI taxonomy): domain Eukaryota; kingdom Metazoa; phylum Cnidaria; class Anthozoa; order Scleractinia; family Poritidae; genus Porites; species Porites lutea. The sequence continues at coordinate 44,884,469 of NC_133202.1, read as the reverse complement.
TGTTCTTCACTTAAATATCTTTTGCTGTGAAAAACGAATTTTGCTATCGTGATTCAGTCCCCATTGAAAGATACATTTTTAAGTCTGCCAGGAAGCATATGCTGCGCTTACCGTTGAAGCGTGTACCTAGTTGTTCTTAAAGTGCTCTTTTAAAAATAAATATTCCTTATTCATTGCTCAGTGTCAGTGGTTAAAGTTCGTTTCAATTTTGCACTATCAAGAGGTCGAAAAAGGAATTAGTGCATCTAATATAAAAAGTTCAAACAATTCCCGGCCTTTGACCCGAGTAGACAGAAAGGAAATTGAGTGCCTGGCTGATCCGCCCTGGATTGCTGACTGGAGTGGTTGTATATGTTACAGGTCAAAATTAAATTCAGGTTAAATTTTTTAAACTTTGGTCGATTCTCAATTTCGAACCAATTTCCTTTGTCTCCTAGCCTACCCCGTGAGTAGAGGCTACATTTTCGCAGTATGAGCTGGCGTGCGAAAAGTACTAATTTTATTCATGAATTAGGGCTAGGAAATAAATAAAACTGAGAATTGACCTAGGTTAAAAAAGCTTAAAAACTTTTATCTTGCATTTAATTTCGACCTGTAACATATAACAAAATGCAAATTAATTATCAACAAACAAAATAGTTTTAAGTGTCAGGAGTGCGCTTATACAGGAGTCAATAAAGTATATTGATATTGGAGCGGCCAGAAACATCACTGGCAGATCCAGGGGAGGGGCCCGGGGGACCCGCCCTCCCTTATTTTTAGAACCAAACTGAGGCCTAAAGGGTGGAAAAAATTTTTTTTGGAGACCGGCCCCCTCAGTATCCCCCCCCCCGCCCCATCTCAAGGTCTGGATCTGCCACTGAACGTTGAGTTTGTTATACATGTAATTTAAGTTAAAGTAGACTGATGGAACTGGATTTAGTCTTGAACATTTATTGCTACTCAGTGTTACATGCCTGTTTTTCAGCAATCATCACGCAATTTTTAAATTGCCTGATGGTGTGGAACTTAAAAGTTCCGCATTTTCTCAGGGCTACAAGGTCTGGTTTTACATGCCACAGTCAGGTTGCCTAAGAGGCTTCTTGCCTGAAGTTAAATTAATTTGAAGCTGTTGCTTTACACTATGCAATCACTCTCTTTATGTTACTTGTCGCTTTTAATACACATAATGTCCTTCCAAGACATTGTGGCTACATGTTGAAGCGTAAATTAACTGTGGGATTTGAGCGACATCCCAGTGGGGGAACTCATTTTAGGGTAAAAAATGTTTTAATAATTTTTTTGGGTGACTTATGGTTCATTGATGATTCAGTTCTGTAGCCTGAATATTCCAGATAATGATCATTAGAGAAGCTGTTTTTCAGTGGCTCTGGCACAATCTCATTGCCAACAGCCACTAGACATGTACAAAGTTATGAATCTTTAAAAGAAATGTTTGAAAAATGTTTTCTATTTTTTAAAGAAAAGTTTTGTTTTAAATTATTATTAATGTAATTCAAATTATCTTGACAGCTAAACATTCTAATGCTTAGTTGCACTGTATAAATAATTGATGTTTTATTATTATTATTATTGTTATTATTATTATAATTAATGATATGACTTACTCTTTTTAAGTACTATTAAAGTTTATAATGAGGTCATTTCTATGCACTGGGAGTAACCCCGCTCTCTACTTTAAACTTCCTTCTCGGCATTTTCTTTTGGGCAAATTATTTTTGTAATAGAAGTCACTTGTTTGTCCACATTGCTATCCTAATCCTAGTCAAGTGGTCTTCAATTTACTGCGCTTTTCACAAACATGCGAATTGTGAAGTTCAAAAGCCAACTGACGATTGCATTTTTCACTGCTGTCAATCAACTTAACGGACCTCTTAGGAAACAAAACTTTACTTTAACGGGTTGAAAAGGTCATGGTTTGTGATTTGTGATTGGTGGATTTCGATCCATTTTGTGTGTTTTTGTGTTTCAAGGTTCGTTGCTTGTGATCGTAATTATGATTGACGGCAGCAAAAAACACAATCGTGAAGGTGGCTTTTGAACTTAAGAGTTTGCATTTTTGTAAAAAGCTCAGTAACAGTCATAAACAACTTGGACATCTAACTTGTGCAAAGGGGAAGATACCTTTTGAACCATAACCATACCCATGATTCAGCCACACAGGTTTTAAGCAAAATGTAAAACAAAAACACATTTTAAAGTGTCAACTTAAAAATTGACTTGAAAATTCCAATGCCAGTTGAGGAGATAAGACAGGAACCAAGGCATGACCAATTAGTGTATTAAGACTTTTGTAATCAAACAAGAGAATCACTAATAGTCAAGTAACAGGAACAGTATGGCAGATGCCAGGCTACGGCATGCTGATAGGTAATACATGGATATGTAGCTTCTACATATGCCCAAACTTTGGGAGCTGATATTTTTCATCAGGAATAGAATGCAGCATTAGGCAGCATTATGGGAAGTTTTGTTTCTTTTTGGCCAGACTGTAACCAGAAAACAGGTTGACTAGCCTCAAAGTGGATTTTTCAGCAAAAGTTCTAGGAATAAGTAAGTCTAAGTGGCTTATTGATTGGCCATTACCAGAACTTGGTCATTATGTTTGGATACCACTTAGCAATGGTTCACTGGATGGCAAGCCATTCAAGCGTTCATTCCAATCACAAATCTTTGAATGTGTTTGAGCAAAGAGTTTCTCTATTCTTCTCTGTTGAAAATTAACCAAAATGACTGGACTAGAAGACTTAAAAGATATTTGAATTAACATAAGAAGGCTTCACCCGATCCCACTCATAGCTTTGTAATCTGAAATGCTTAGATGGCTGGCCATTAAGTGAGCCATTGCTAAGTGGTATCCAATCACGTGACCAAGTTCTGCATAGGGTTAATTATCTACTTAAAATTATATTGCAAATTTCTTAAAACCTTGCACCAATACAATAAGGGTGGTGGCTAATCATGCACAATAAATGAAGAAAATAAGGAACCTCTATGTACCCGTGTAACAAATGCAGATGAAACTGTTGCAAAGAACTGAAAAAATAGATGTAATTAATGCCATGAATTAAAGTTAAAAGATTTGTCTTTTAAAAAAATTGACGAGAAGGTGCTACCTTTGTTAAATGTCTGCAAATGGTTAGACCTTGTTGGACATTAAGGACAAGAAAAACAGTAGGCCAGGCTGTCTCACAGTGCTTTTACTGATCTGATTCTGTGGGTCGCAAAAGAACATTCAATCACTGATCACTTAGCAAATGGCATCATCTGTCTCAAGGCAGCACTTTTCTTAGAGCCAAACTCATTTGTGTTGGTTCTGCCATGTTAATGCAGTTAAACTGTTCTAAATCATTGTTTTCTTTTTATAATAATAAACTTAGTGTATTTGTAGGGAAACATGTACATGTAGTTATCTTGAAAGAATCTAGGTACCTACATTACATGTTTTTTAGGTTCTTGGTTATAACAGGTGATGATAAATATAAAATTCTCCATTTTTTGTTTATGGTGGTAATGAGGGTTACCGAAAATGCTTCAATTACCTTAAATGTTTTCTTTTTGTATAATTTTCATTTTGCTAGTTGTGTTTTACATCTCAAACTCAAACAGAAATTATAATAATAATAATAACAACAACAACAACAGCAATGATAATAATGATGATAATAATACTAATAATAGTTAAATATGCATGACATCTTGTTGTTAAACTATAGCGCAATTTGTAAAAGAAAAATAGTGTTGCATTGCTGACATGACGAAGAGTACATGTATCGATTCAAGGAGCCTTTGAAAAGTTTATTGATAGTGGTCTTCTTTTTGCTTTCTCTTTACAGGGAAAGATACCATGGCAAAGCAGTCTGATCACATAGTTGCTCTCACTGACATCGCCAGTGGTAATGAAATCGGTAAAAATGAACCAATTTCAGTGAAATGTGAAGAGGATCCGCTTGAGAGTGCCGAAGCCACTAAAAAGTCAAAAGGTTGTAGGCATGAAAGAATCGAAACCGTGGGCAGTGATATAACGGAAGGATCATCAAAGGTGGATCAGGCGAGAAAAGAAAGTAAACCGTCATGCAGTGAAAATTCTTTCGTGTGCAAGGTCTGTGGCAAGACGTTTCGGAGACTGTCTAAATTAAAGGCCCACAAAGTTTCACACAGAGATGACAGACCTTTCCAATGTGTTAAATGTGGTAAGAGTTTCAAGTGTTCAACCAAATTGACGAGGCATGTCGGAACCGTTCACTCCAATAAAAGGCCTTTCAAGTGTGACGAATGTGGTAAGGGATTCAAAACTATGGAGGACATGAAGTCTCATGGCCTTGTGCACAAGAAAGAGAGGCCGTGGAAATGCACTGACTGTGGAAAGTCATTCAAGAAAGCTGAAATTCTGAAGACCCACGAGAAAACACACACAGTGCGGGAGAGACTTCATAAATGTAACCAGTGCGAGAAAAGTTATACGACAGCATCCAGCTTGAAGTATCACATGGTAACACACAACGAGGAAAAATCATTCACTTGCAGATTTTGTGGCAAAACTTTCCACTTCCTTCGTAATTTGAAATTACATGAGAGAACACACTCGGGGCGGGAAACGCCGTTTAAATGCCTATTATGCGCAAAATCGTTCAAGACCTCAGAAGAACTGAAGAAACACAAGCTTTCTCACTCCGACGAAAGTCATCTTAAATGTAATATTTGTGAAAAGACTTTCGATTTTCCCGCGGAAAAAGTGGCGCATCTCAGAAAAGAACACAATGATGATAGGCCTTGGAAGTGTCACGTTTGTGACGCATCCTTTAAAACTTCTGGTCACCTCAAGGAACATGGTAATGTACACAGAACTGATAGACCTTTTAAATGTGACCAGTGCGACAAGTGCTACAAGGGAATTTACGAGTTAAAAGTTCACAAGATGGCTCACACTGGTGAGAAGCCGTACAAATGTAGTCAGTGCAACATGGCTTTTGCGACATCTTCTCAACTTTGTACGCACAGACGGTGGCGCCATGCTGATGAGAAACCCCACAAATGCCCATTTTGTGAGAAAAGTTTCAAGACAACAAGTGCTGTCGCTAAGCACGCAGCTGTTCACAAAAAAGACAGACCCTTCCAATGCAGTATCTGTGAAAAGTTCTACAAGTCATTAGACGTTCTTAGATTTCATCGGCAACGGGTGCACAGTGACGAGAAACCTTTTGAGTGCCAACTGTGCGAAAAGTCTTTCAAGACAGCACAAGAGTTAAAGATGCATGGAAGGGCGCATAGCGATCACAGACCTTTCAAGTGCTCTTTGTGCGAGACTTCGTTTAAGGATAATAACAAACTCCAGCGTCATCTCAGCACGGTACATACCGATGAAAGGCCATTCCAATGTACACAGTGTGAACGAGCGTTCAAGAGTGCAGGAGAATTGAAGAGGCACATCCTAACTGTACACAATATGGAAAAACCCTTTAAATGTTCAGAATGTGATGCAGCTTTTTCTTCAGAAGGTAATCTTCGTCAACATTCCATGGTGCACTCAGATCACAGACCTTTCAAGTGTTCTTTGTGCGAGAAGGCCTTTAAATCATCGCGTTACTTACGATTACACGGCAGAGTTCACACTAGCGTCAGGTCTTTCAAATGTTCTCATTGTGATAAGACGTTCAAGGCTAAAAACGATCTGGCAAGACACAATACAGAAACGCACAGCGGTGAAAGACCCTTTAAGTGCAGCCACTGTGAAATGACTTTTGTTAGGTCAATACATCTTGAAAATCACGAGAGGACACATAAAAATCTACGGTACAAATGTTCCCAGTGCAAGCAATCATTCAGCAATCGCACAGACTTGAAAGGACACAGCCGAATCCATGCGGGGGAGAAACCATTTGAGTGTTGGCTTTGTGGGAAAGTCCTCATCTCACACACTCTATTGCGACACCATACCCAAACTTGTGTCAATCAGCTTTTAGATTGAAACCCAAACAGTTAAGTAAAGGGCGTGGCTGTAAGGCAAATGATTATTTTCGTGCTAATAAGTCCGATTTTTTTCTCATGAAATCTTAGTTAAAACCGTTTTACTTCCATCAAAGTCAATTTTATGTTGTAAAATGCTGACAAAAAACTAATTGCACCATTTGAAAGAACTGGTGAAGAGGATTTTATTTGATTATTTACATCGCAAGATCAAAGTGTGGAGCGACATTCAAAAGTGCTGAGTACATTAAGTTTAGCATTTATAGTAAAGAAACTCAGACAAACATATTGAAATTAACACTGCAAATTCCGTACATGTTTTGACCATTGTAGTGTTATGTTTGTCTGACGTTTGTCATTAAAATGAAATTAAAAAAAGAAAAAAGAATCAGTCACTCTGATATCATTTGTGTGCTGTGCTATTCTCCATCATTCCGTCTGAAGTGAAAAGATTGATTCGCCACTTTAGAAACGAGAAGGAAACTGGAACCGAAATGCCGTTGCGCAATTGTTTGTGGGATCGATCGTTACTGGGGAAGCGCCCGTCAGCTACATTAGGGACCTGAGGAAACTACGACGGCGACGGCAACGGTCATGTCAAAAACCAATAGGTTTAGTTAGCAAAACAACTCTCCACGTGCATCACGCTTTTTTGTACATTTCTTTGCCGTCCCGCCCCACAACTACGACGTGAAATAACCAATTTTTAAGTTTTTTTGAGGAGGGGAACGGCAAGGCGATAAATTCTACCGTCTCTGTCTGAACTCGGGCGCGGCCCCCTCTTTTCAGCTCCAACATAAATTGCCTTTTTTTTAGTAACTGGGATCTGGGATAATCGCAAAATGGTTTGATAGGATGCGGAGTTTATTTTTCAGCGACTTTTTCATGGACGTCGCCGTTGTTGGATCGTAAGGATCGTATAGTGGCGGGCACAAACGTGCTTCGCACCATACAAACATCTGTAAATTTTGGCAACTTTGGAGAGCTATATCTTTGCTCGTATCACTCCCGGAGCCCATCACCCAGGCTCCTGATCACTTTCAAGTTTGATAATTTATTAATACATGTATCAGATTAAGGCGTTGTTTTCAGTGGTGTCGACGAATTTTCCCTAACTTGTCCATGTCAAAAGTTGAAAACACCGCGAAAGGGTCAATTACAAAAAAGGGAAGCAGAATATCTGATGACCTGCTACAAGGTGACGTGCTTATCCAATCATATCTCGGAAAGTTTAATCGACAGTTCACAACTACTTAGATCTTAAATAAATCCAAATCTAATGGAAAAGAAAACAAATCATGAAATACTAAAAAAAATAGTACTTTATAAAACTGGTTTTACATATTTAAATCGTGCAAAGTAAAACCAATAGATTCAAAAGAACTGAAGGAAACTGATTTGTAGACGTGTATATTAATCCCGCCCCCCCCCCCCCCCCCCCCCCCCATGCATCCTATCCAGCTGGTTTGCCTATCGTCCTCTCTTATCCGATGAAAACGGTCACCGAAAACGTATGTTTCCAGAGTAGAGATTTTTGAAAACTTCGGCTTCTCCTTTACGTGTGGACTGACGATTATGTCATACATCATGCACTTCTAGCATGACGCATGCTCCTTAAGAGATGCTATCGTATTTCCATCGTTTTAGCGGTTTCGTGTGGACGGGCGAAAACGATTCGAATACGCTACGTGTGGATGCGTATTTTTTTTTGAAATCGGAGCAAAATTCAAATACATCCGGATACGTTTGGACGGGTCTTAACCTTTTTTTCGTGAAGTGAAACGTGTTCAAATCATAACTTAAATTGTTTTTTTTTTCTTTCATATTTATTTATTTATTTATAGAGTGTAGTATTATTTATTCATATATAATTTAATCGACATGATTAATGTATTCATTGATCGTTAGATTCAGGTTGTCTTCACAATACCACAATGCCTGTACATGTCATGACACGAAAAATACTCCGGCCTTGAATTAACCCGTTCACACTGCCACAAAAAGCGGCGCAGAACCTATTCAAACCCATCAAGATCGGTGCAACGCAGCTTCGCTCCGTTACTAAAAAGTGGCGCCGAGATAACCTCAGTTTTTATGTGTGAACAGAGGCCTTATCCGGTATGTTTTTCGCGCCTGCGCAAGAGTTATCCGCTATAGAACGTTTTCACATGACGTCACGGCGGCCATATTGGTGTCCCAAAACAATGAAACGGTCGCCATGTTGGTGTCCCAAACCAGTCCTGTGGGAGTTGAACTCTTTTCTTATGCAAACGCTTTCTTTTGTTCCAATAAATTTGCGTAGATGCTGGCCACGTGAGAGAAAACACTCTATAGTGAAGACATCCTCAATTTTCAACCTTATGATACTTGCAAACGGACGCAACATTGTTGGTCAACAATTCCCAACATTGATGTTACATGCTGCGTCCGTTTCCACACTCTGTTGCATGTTGTTGCGTGTTGTTGGGAGTTGCTGCGCGCACTTTTGAAACCGGTCAAAATGTTAGCAATGTGCAAACGGACGCAACAACTCCATGTTGGGAGTTGTTAGCCAACAATGTTGCGTCCGTTTGCACGGGGCTTTAATCATTTCGGCATATTTTCTAGAATAGTTTTAGCTTGTGACATAATTTGATCTTTTCGGATTCAATTCTCTTGTAATAAATTATTATTTGAACTTTCTGTATTTGCGTTGTTGTTCGAGGTTCTAATTCAGGGCTCTTTTCTCGAAATTCCTTGTGTTTTGTTAACGGGTGGTTTTGTTGAATAACTTTCAGAACTATTAAAAATAGTTTAAAACACGTCGAACTCGAAGCGAGCGTGTTTAGCTCTACCATAGTTCATTTCATCTATACTGTATATTATACAGCTATTTCAAAAAAAAAAACGTCGGAAGACAAGCAAAAAGCCTTTAAGCCAAGACCGAAAGGTGATGTGGGATTTTTATAATGACATGGGGGTTTTGCGGCCACTCAATTACGTCTCTGATAACAATATTCATCGTCTTTCTGTAAGTGAGAGTATTTCTAAACGTTGGACAACTGTTAAAACAAAGGTGGTTGGAGGGCCGTCTTTTGAATGTATCGATAATGATATCTTGCTTGGGATAGATTTGAAAAGTATTGTTATTGAAACTGTTAAGTTGTTTGTTTCCTGGCCGTTTCAAGTCTGTATGATGAGTTTAACAAGGACTATAATCAATTTAAATATTGAAAAAAGCCTTTAATGAGGATAACATTCTATAAATCGCAATGTACAATTAATGCTCTAAGTCACATAAAATACACTAACTTCAGCTTGGAATGTAGCAGAAATATTTATTCTAAAATACTTTACGTCTAGGACTATGGATAATATGTACTGTACCGAGCCTAAATTCGCACAAATTCCATGTACATGTTTACTAACTATTGGAATTTTGACACGCAATACAAAATATACTATACTATTACCTGTTTTACATGTCGTTTCCTATCGTCTAAACAAAGTGCCATTTTTACCAAACAACGCAAACCAAACCAAACAACGTAAACTGAATAAATATTGCTTTAGCTCAGGCAATGCTTCAAATGAAGTTGCAAGTGAACCATAAAGGCAAGCAGTTCGAGAGAAAACGGCACTTTAAGCTAATCACAAAGCCTTGAATTTATTATTTATTATGTTGCACTGAAAATGTTCAAAGAGGCGTGGTTTCGAAAATTACATAAATATAAATTATCATATCTACCGTAAGTTTTGAAGACAAAATCGACAATGCTCGCTAAGGGAAAAATTCTTCCTCCAAGTGAAGGAATTCTTTTCACTGCATACACGCTTGTTTCAGCACGTTACCTCAAATTTATTAAAATTCGTCGATTCAGTTGTAGCGTGACTTTTTCTCGTTACCCTCGTTTGATAAATATGAAGTACGTACATTATTTACCAACTGTGTTACATCGTTAAACAAACGAATGGTGATTCGTTTTCTTTCCTTACAGAGGAATTCCCCACGATAATAAAATTGTACAAATTATTCTACGAAACTTATCAAAACCTATTTCCTATTACGCCACTAAGTCTCTGATTCTACATTCACAAAAGGTCGCGGGAGACAAGTACAAAAAGTTATTTCGTCAGTATGGCGACGCAAATTGGACCAACGAGTAGTCGTTATAAATGTTCTTACCAGTAAGAATAAAAGTCTGAAAGTTGCGATCTGTAATTGATCATGTTGCGGTACAGAGGAAAAATACATATTGGAACTCCGACACGTGATGTACACATCTTTAAAAGCGAGCTGGAAACACTAACATTTAGAACTCGCCAAGATGGTAAAACTGATCGGGTGTTATCAGCCTGCACAAGATCAAACTGTTTGTCCTACCCAAAAAATCATGTCCGCTTTGAGGGGAAAAAAAGAGTCTCCGGATTCTAGTAACTATGAGGGTACTTCAGTTCTTCGACCCCTCCCTGCCGAGTCTCAGACCCATACGTCATCATTCTTTCCACCCCCACTCCCACCCCCACTGTCCTTCAACCTAAGGGTCCTGTCATTTGCGTTGTCATTCTCGTCTCGTTCCGAGTTCGCGGCTGACGCGCGCGATGAGCTTAACACTTCATCCATGGGAAATTCTTCTCTTGATCGGCTACCCCTGGAATAACTATCATCAGATGGGTAGGGAGGGGGTGCATGGTTTATACTCTCCGCCCAACTGCGATGTCGATCGGACTCCGAAGAGACGTCGGTGGCTCCCGATGGCTCACCATCCACGTAGTCGTTATCATATCGTCTTCTGCTCGGATCTCTCAGGCTTCGTTCGTCGGGAGTGCGAGGAAGAGACGTGGCTTCGAAATCCATGGGCGCTCGAGCTAGTTCAGCGTTCCGAGTACTGTCGAATTGCCATCCTTCGTTCTTCATTTGTTGCTGTAACTGGCTATGGCTCCAAAGATTGGCGAGAACCTGGGACAAAATGAAGCGTTTATCGCTGAGAAAAGACATGATGACCAAGAGAGCTAAACAATATACATGTAACAACAATATCAAACTTGGTACCCTCGGTACCAGAGACTTTTCATGCGCGGTTTCCGGTTGCTGTCAAAGCCCGCCATTCGTGACTTCGGCCTCTGCCCGAAAATCTGTCGGCCTCTGGCCGACACCGAAGCATCCAGCCGCACGCGAGAAAAACCTCTAGTACCCAGAGTACAAACTTGGCTAAGTATAAAAAAATGTATACAATACTTCATAGACATACATTCACATACGATAGTCTGCCGATAAAGTAAAGCCTACGACTTACCTGACAAGCTATTTTTATGACCCTGGGTGAGAAAGTTTTAGACTGATCCGTTGCTATTCTCACCATCTTGTGAATTCCTGGGGTTTTACGGAGATACCTAACAAAAAAGAAACGAAAAGAAATTCGTTTACCCATGGCAACTCATTGTAAAAGATTTCCTGCCTTCCAGATCAAATTGGAACTTTAAAAAGTTGGTTTATCGTTATTAACAGAAGAGAAGAGAGAGAGAATAAATCAGGAAGACAAAATCACGTAATGAGTGCATTAAAAAGTATAAACCAGTATCTTAGACTTTTCGCTACTTCAACGGCGTATCTCTCGCGACTCATTCGTTCTCACGGTACAATTTGTAACTAAACTCCTATCAATGATAGACCTCAATAAAAATAGGTCTTATACGAAAGAGTATGCATATGTTGTAGTTCAATTTTATCCTTGGTTTAATTTTAATTTTCTTCTGTATCAAACTCGTTATCATATATTACCATACCCACAAACAAAACAAAACCCACAAACAAAAGAAACACAATATATATAATACTAACTTGGCGTTCTTGTCGTTCTTATTGGTCAGCTGAAAGATGGCGCACAGAAGCGAGGCTACCGTTGGGTCCTGGACAAGTCTCGGCTTCTCCTCATCCCCGGTGGGGAGTCTTTGTACAAGATGGACTACAGCTTTCTCGCCTAATGAGAAATGAAAAATGTACAGTTTTATGTATTGCACTGGTTTTCTTCACCGCAGAAAAACTACGCAAAAACAAACAAACAAATCAGTTATTATTTAACACCTCGCTCGGAATCGACTTTGTAAGGAAATGTCAAGGCAAAAAAAGAGAGTAAATTTTTACTATGCTAAAAAAGACATACATGGTTGTTGTATGTATGTTTCGGGGGTGGGGGGGGGGGGGAGGAATTAGCACGAGCAAGGTAACATAATCATGACCTCGCGTACTCGCGTATTTCATATATTTTGTAAAACAAGAAATAATATTAAAAGACCATTACGAAAACGCAAAGAGTAATGGAAGGACACGTGCAGAGATTTCTATACAAAAATTGTTCACACCATTTTCATACACTAGTTGCTTTTAAAGTTGAGATAACCTGCAATCATAAGTTCCTTCTTACCAACAGCTTTTTTATTTTCTGGGTCCACGCATAAGTTCCGAAGAGCAATGGCGGCGGCACGAATTGTTGGATCATAATCAATTCGCAGCAGCTCGACCAGCTGTGGAATAACTTGAGCTTTTCTCGTGTCTCCGCGGATCTTGATCGCCCACTAAGAAATATTAAACAGTGAACCTATCATTAGCCTGCGAAAACAGACGTTTCTCCCCTCTCCTCGCCGATGGGGACGTTTCTCGAGGAGGAACGTCTGCGACTCACCGACAGAAATTCCATACTGATGACGTAAAATCTGTCCGGAATCCGGTCATAAACGCTGATTAGACGACGGAGTAGTTACATTGTCTTAGCTATTGTTTACGAAAGACAGATAAAAGACAAAAGGCAACAAAGGTCAAACGTAAACGATGAATCTATAACAAAACAAACAATATTTGTGGAATATATTCTTCTCTAGAAGAAGCATTTGACGTTCGTAGATGAACTCAACACTTCACCAAAATCGACCAGGAGAAACGTAAAATTCATCAAATTTACATTTGGAACCCCATGACTACCGGATTTGTTATGTAAACACTGATTTACGTTATCAGTATGAAATTTCTGTCGCTGAGTCGCAGACGTTCCTCCTCGCGAAACACGTCCCCAGCGGCGAAGAGCGAGGAGAAACGGATGTTTTCGCAGGCTAACTTATTATCATATCAAAATCACTGAAACATACCTGAAAACATGCACAATTGATGTATTATGTTTGCTGAAACAGTGACGCAAGCGCACTGGGAAAAAAATTGAGTTTACCCAACAGGAGTCGAACCTACGACATTCTGGTTACTAGTATAGTTGCTCTATCACTGAGCCACAGGAGACTCGTAGAGTTTTAAAGCCATTGAACCAGGTTCATGGAACAAGCCCTTTTTATTTACTTTTTTGCATGGTTTAGTAGTTTGAAGCTATTCATCCTCTTACTCGATCAAAGTTAGGGAAGAATCATGCACCAACATCTCAAATTCGTCCACAAACGCAACGGTTTGAAATGCACCCTGAGTCACATTCTACAAGGACTAATTTTAACCTGGCCCCAGTTCATTGTTCAAAACATGGATAACGTTATCCACCGGATAAATCTCTATCCAGTGGATAACGCAATCAGTTTCCCTAATACTTATCCAGTTTTCGAGTGGCAAAACAATATTTTACTCACTCGCTGCGCTCGTTCGTAAAATATTGTTTTTGCCACGAGATGGTGCCGGCTATCCATCGTTTGAACAGCCGGAGCCGCTGAACTATTACTGTCTTTCTCATATGTAGACCTGAATGAAATGGAACTGGGGGGAAGTCTAGGCGACATGCAGAGCCAATTCTGAGATTCCTGAATGCAATATCAGCAAGCGAGACATCAGTGATCTCACCTTCCATGAACAGGCCGTTAGGTTGTGCAGTGCGCCCGCTGACCCCTCAAGTGTCTCGATATTCTTCGCTTTTCGTAACAACACAAAATACTGCTGTACTGTTTGTGGTTGCCATATAAGCTCCACTCCTTGAGGTGGGCCCTTAGGACGGTCCATGGGTCTGTTATCAGTAGGGACCTTTTTCTTCTTTCTTCCCCCGCACCCCGCGAAGCAGCCCTGTTTCTGCTGCTCCCTTACAGCAGCGGGGTCCACGTTGACGTCAGCATCATCATAACGATCCCTGTCAATCTCGCTTTCAAGCCGGTAGGACAAGTTTCTCAGGGTGCAAACAGAATGTTCTAGACACTGCGGATTGAAAGATTGAGTGAGAATTTGCCATAGTTTTCGTTTTCTTTATGGAAACGAAGAGAAAAATACATTTTATTTAACCAGCAAACAAAATGAAATTTTTTAGTTAATGACTGCGAGGAATTTCTAGCATAAATGTACATTCTTTGTTCAGCCCAGTGATTTTTTTTTTCACAATTCCACACTATACGAATCATTAACTGATAATACCTTGCAGGGGACTTTTGAAGCGACTTAAACTCATTCCCGCTAACTTCACCCGTTTACCCTAGGAAGCACTGGACGACGAAGTTTAAAGCGACTTATCAAGGTAGTTAAGTCCATTTGTTTACTTTTACCAATAATTTTTCTTGCTAAAAATTTAACCTAAGTGTAGAAATTTCTTCAAATGACGAAATCACAGCTTACGCAAACAAACATGTCCACTTTTCAGCGGTATTGTTCTACGTTACAAAGAACACATACAGAGTTATATACTTTGAAAACTGACAGGCTGAACATTTTTCAAAAAACTTAATTGTAATCCGTTTAATCTCATTCAGTTAAGTCCGTCTTTTCTTTTGAATTTGCTGTGTAATTTACATGTCCCTTCATTGTTTTGAGCAGTTGTTTTTTATTTTACTCAGTTTGGTGTCCAGTTGCTAGTGGAAGAATTTCGCTAAATTCCGAGACAGTTCTTTCAAGTACTGTGGAACGCAACTTAGTCTTGTGTAACTTCTGAAAAAGAAAAAAAAAACACTTACTTTTTCATCAAAATGTTGACTCTTAACGCCAATCCTAATAATCCATACAAGACAGTCGACCAAGTCCTTCTCGTCCCTGAGCTCCTGCCGTGCCCTGGTACCAGCTGAAGACAAATTGCGCACGAGTCTAGTAGCATGGACGAGTACTGCTGGCCAGGGTTGAGTTCTGTTTGGTAGCTGTCCTCGAGCCGCTGCCGCTGTCCACTCGGAGTAAGGGATGATGATTATGATGACGATAATGTGTAGGCAGGCGAGGAGGATACGAAGACGAAGAGACTAGACAAAAAAGGGAAAAAGAGACGTAAATAAACCGTTTGTAAAGTAGGAACGTTTTGCAGAACAGAGACGTGTTTCAATCCCTTAGAATCCCCTTCAAAAGGCGTGGTTTAAAACAAAGTACGAAATAAATCTCTGTGAAAAACGTTTCTTACCTCAACCGCGGATAAATTGCACAGTACACCTAAAATAGCTTCTCGGTACTGAAAGTGAAAAGCATACATAGAAATTAGGGAGACGAATTGCTTAACCGGTCCGCAAAATGAAAACAGCCGAAATTACTCCGCCGTACCTCAGTCTTCTCTGTTTGTTGTAAAATTTCAATCAACAGTTCTATGCCACCACAGTCAGCAATAGCCAGCTACAGTATAAATAAATAAATTCATTCATTCATTCATAAAATTCATAAAATGAAACATCAACAATTATCAGTGGAAAACAGAATTTTTCTAATGGTCTAGATAGTAAGTTGAAAAGAATTAACTCACAATTTTCAAACAATGAAATCCAAACATTTCGGTTCTCATGACAAAATGACAGAAACACATTTAAATGGCGTCAATTTCTTTACCCTTGAAAAGTTAGGAGCTAGTCACAGAGACGGTGCTTGTAAACCTTATAGGGTTTCGCTACTTGTTTGTGAATAGCAGGAAATATTGTGACGTGAAACAAACAAAGTTTCTGCGAGACACGTTGCTACGTTGGATTTGCTACTAAAGTTCAGTTATACTTTCCTCAAAATGCCGATGTTCTGATAATGGTGCTGACATAGGATTACACTTTGTAACATAAATGAATTAATGAATAAATAACAAGGAAAAAAATATATTTTAAAAAAAAAATGAAAAAATTATGGATATTTTCAAACAAATACTCTGGGGAATAAGCGTTTATTCGAAGCTTCTTACCCGGTTAGCGTCGTGTTTAACACTGAAGGAGAGATTTCTCAGCAGGCAGAGAGCTGCATATCTTATGCGCCACTGTGAATGCCTCAAAAGCCTTACAATCACCGGGATGCCACCAAGCTCTCTGTTGAATAATAATGAAATCAAAGAAAGAGCGTGTTAGCAACGGAGGCGCGGCAGTGCTGCTTGAACGCCGGTGAGGTACGCGCGCCACTAGAGCGAAGTTGTGAGAGACGACTGGGGACGAGTCTGAAATTATACCACGTGATAACGTTTTCCTTTTCCTTTTTTTATACTGTTCATTACTTCTACCCCACAATTAGTTGCTTCACATTAGTTTTGGCCATAACCAATGCCTTGGACTGTTTTTTTTTTTTTAAATCTATTTTGAGGAATTCTCAAGTGCTTGAATCTGACGGTTGCCATTTGCCATGAACGTGACTCTAAATCTCTCTAATGAATAGAAAGTCGCGCGTAAAAACGAAAAAGTTGAATCCCGCTCAAATTTTACGCTTTCGCGCGGCCCTTCAAAGATCGTCTCTATTTTATTTACGGACGTAAAAATTACGCGACAGTGGAGACCCACCCTAAGAGGTGGGCGCCTCTAGGCTTGGAGTGATGATAGGTGGCTGGACCTACAAACATCAAGCGAATTTGAACGAACCAACTCTTTTGTACCTTTATTCTTTACACTAGTACCTTCTTTCTTTTCTTCCGCTTTTCCCAGCATGGGAAGTATATAATAATGTACAAATAAACCACCTAGGTACCTGACTTTATCCTTGACATTTTCTTTACTGTAACACAAGTGCTGTAGATAGCCGGCTGCGTTGATAATTCTTGTCTCATCTCCCGACTGCATGTAATCAATTAAATCAGGAATATCCGGCTCCTGTCCAACTAGAGGGATGAAAAATAAAATCTTTTTAGTAATTAGTATAAAAAGGAAACAAAGAAAATACAAAGGGAAAAATATATAATCAATAAAAATAAATAACTGAAAAAGTGTTTACTAACCCAGCTGACCATAGTTCCAAGAATCTAAAACAAGAAAGTAGTAAAATACAGTCAAAATCTACAAGTCTTTGCGTCGGCAGTTCACTACATGCCTAAACTGGATTAACAAGTCCTATCATTTGAAAACTGTTTTCTATTTTCTAAGTGGATTAAAACATGCACGATTATCGTATTTACTCGAATAAAAGCCGCAGCGCTTATAAATTTTTACACACCAACTGCAGTGCTCATTAGAGGGCGGCTTTTATGTGAAAGTTCGTTGCCTTTGATTGCATCGGGGCCGCAGCGCTTATTAACTTTTTCTTCCATTATTCGAGTAAATACGGTAAGCAGAAGGGGGGGGGGGGGGGATTGGGGGATGTGGGGTGGAGGCGACGACAGGGTTGCGGTGAAAGGAAAACGACAGAGTGAATAGTACCAATTCCACAAATCCTATTTCGTTCAGGTTGCCTATCATCCGCTTGCTCTTCGCGGCTCTTCACTCCTTCATTAACTGCGTCACACTCAGGATTAATTGAACGCGTGTCTATTTAGTGTTAACGCAGGAATACCGCAAATGTCTAAGTGCAAATAAAAGCTAAAATACTTCCAATCAGAGGTCAAACAACTTACCGAGTGGCAGTTCAATATCATTGTGTCGTCCGCCTATCCAGTTACCACACTTGAACACGTAACGCTCGCCACGAACAAGCGAAAATATCACGACTTCCTCCAACAGCCATCGAGAACTGGAACCAGAATTGTCGTGGCCGACACGAAGCATTTTCAACTGAAAAAGAAGGTAAAGAATCAAGGAAGAGAAAGGTACGGCGTTCCACTTTTTCTTGTGCTAGCTGAGAGCTTCAGGCAATTTTGCGAGACGTCTTCGCGTCAAACAGTACAATTGGAGATGTCAAAGATACGAAAGTTACACAATACCGTAAGTATCATGACCCTGCTGTTTGATGTCATTGTTCGAAATTTGATTAAAAAAAGGTTATTAGGATGCGAAAACAGGTAAGTGGGGACATATCAATGCCATACGTGGAAGCTACCGTGTGAGGGTGGGCTAGAAGAGAATGAATTACATGTAGATCATTTGTGCAAAACAAAAATATAGTACCATTCAAACTGGCCAAAGCCGGCATTTCATTACCCTGGGTACCAGAGGTTTTTTTCTCGCGTGCGACGAGGATCTTCCGACACGTCTTCGGCCGGGCCGAAGACGTGTCGGAAATCGCGCATGAAAAGCCTCTGGCACCTAGGGTAGCATTTCGTACATCCTTTCTTGTGTTTCCTCTTAATCGTAAAGGCAGAAAGAGCAAACAAACAACAATAACAGCGAAAAACAAACAAACAAAAATAAACAGACTAAGCATTTCCCCAACGTGGATGTGCAAGCTCCAAGGTTTCTTGGTGTCTCGATCCTAGACAAAGCGTGATTCACGATATATAGTGCCACTTTCTATCGTAAGGATGTAGCACTACCATTGTAGCTCAATTTTCTTATTACCCCAACTCACCCTGCCAACATCCCTCGCTCGAATCCTGAACCTATCCAGCTGTCCTCGATTGAAATAGCCGCCTTCTTTATTTTTGAGTTTGATTTCTTGGCTTTCTCCATCCTCCCCGATCATTTGGAAATACACGTTAGCGTCTGTACCCGCGTTTTCTTCAGCGGCTGTCTTGAATTCTACGTCATACTCCGAGTCTGGTAAAAAATAGGGTAGGACTGATGAACACTGTTTCTATGAAGCCCGGATATTACCATTAAAAAAAAATCGCCCACAAATGGTGGAAGACATTTCCAACAATTTCTTCAGTGAAGTGAAATATATGAAATAAATCATATTTTAAACTGAAATAAATTTCATATATTTAATTTCAAGTCATTTCCACCATCGGGTATATTACCAACTCACAATGGCCTGCTCCGGCTTCAGTTGGCTTGATTAGCTCAAAAATGGATAGAGTATTGTGTCCAGTCATCGCAAAGGTCAGGGTTCGAGTTCCGGTCAACCCTGAATTTTTTCAAGGTTCTTTTTCAACTGCTTAGGTTGCTTATTCAACTGCAAGGATCATTCTTACCTGTGAAGCTGTCGGGATTAGCGGCTGAGTGCTGTATTTTTTTGATAACGGCGGAGCTAGACTGTTCACAGTCCCCTATTTTTTCGTAAGATCGACAGGATCGAGCGCTTACCGGTAGTGGCGGCCATCTTTGTTTCTAACGTACCGAGGGGAAGGGCGTCGGGGACTATAGGGAGCCTTAGTAACGACGACGCCGACGGCAACCAGGATGTCAAAAAAGCAATAGGTTTATTACGCAAAACAACAACTTTGCACGTACATCACGCTTTTTTGTACATTTCTTTACCGTCCATGCACGACTACGACGTGAAAATGCCTAATTGCAAGTTTTATGGAGGACGTAAACAAGCGACGACGAATCTTGAGTGCGGTCTTCCAGAAATCAACTCCCGGGAAATTCGCCTACACTTGCCATTTTCAGCAAATTGGAATAAACGCGACAAAGATTGAAAAAACGGGAATTAATTTTAAAACTGACGTTTTCGCTGGCGTTGCCGTCGTTAATGCTAAAGCTCCCTTATAGCTTTGGAGGGAGGGAGGGCTCCTCCCAAACCGCGCCCCGCCCCTTCAGTAGATTTGACACTCATTGCATCCAAGATGGTCGCCCGTAACGCAAAGCGCTCGATCTCGACGATCTCAAGGAAAAATAGGGGACTGTGAACAGTCTAGGTCGGAGCCGCTTGAAGATTGGGTTCGCCTCCCGCTTCGCGTGACGGTTTCGCCGCCAAGAAAGTACCCTGGGCACAACAATCCCGCCAGCTACACAGGCTACTTCAGTGTAATAAAACAACATTATAACTCAACGGGATGACTTCTCAGTTGACCTTACCTGGTGCTGCTCCAGTTTCTGTAATTGAGAACAAAAAAATAGCCTGGTAAGAAAAACTGCCTCATATTTTTCCAAGAGATCATAATATCTTGATTTTACCTCATGTGAAACACAACAAACAGATTGTATAAGGAATGTCATTTCATAACTTAAAGTCAGGACCAATTTATCAGCTTTTTATACAATCTCAAAGATGGTCGCCTTTGGCATTGCCCAACGAAATTTTATTTAGCACGCAGAACGAAGCTAAACTGTATAAGCCTGATCTAAAATTAGCCATTTCACGACCTAGGTCATCAATTCCTCCAGCCAATTAGAAGAAGCTTCATTTTCTCAACGGACGTCTCATCTGCTTCTCAGAGGTCAACAAATGATTTTCTGAGTTAATTGTTAAAATAAACTTTTCTGAACCGCAACAAAAAGGATATTCGACTTTTAGTCACGAGGTTTGGAACTAAACCAAAACCAGTATCACGGGCGCGTAGAATTAGATGCAAAGTGTACGCCCGAAAAGCCAGAGATTTTGGCTTGTTAACCTTCCTCAGTTCTGAGGGTATTTTTGTTTTATTTTTCTAAAGTGAGTATCTAATAAATTCACACTACGTGACTTACGTTGCGGCTCCTCGATGACGGGTTTGACGGGGCCTTCAATATCATCCACTGAGAATAATAATAATAAAATACAATGTAAACTGACACACTAGGCATGGTAAAAGGTATCGAAGAGGGCCCCCATAACCAGGCTGCAAAACAGCATTATTTTGCAATGGTCGAGAATTTCCCATTCTGGAAACTGTAAGGGGGAAAGGGTACAAGCTTTCGGCGCAACGATTTCTGGGATAGTTTGTGTGGTCAAGCGTTACTTATAATTGTTTAATGGTTGCCTTAGATACCATCGAACCCATCGTACCCAAAGCTTGAACCCATTCTCCCTAGAGTTTCTGAAGTGGAGAATGCGATCACTTATCACACAAAGGGAGTGGAGCGAGGGTTACACGTAGGGTGAGACTACACGTGTGTCAATCGTATGCTTAGCGTGAGAATTTTTCAAAAGCTCTTAGCGCCACGCCCCTTACAAAGAGCGAGAATTTTTAAATCCAACTATTTTGCAGTCTACGATGTAACATTCTTTGGCTACAACAAGCATATTTTCCGAGCCCCTGGACTTCGTTACAACGGGGTTCCGCTCAATTCTTTGTTTGCAAACACGTGAAAAGGCGGCCTTGTTGGTAGTCAGTAGAGTACAATTTCTTTCCGCAGGATTTGGATGAAAAGCACCGAAGAGAAAAGTTCTTGTTCTTGCCCACTAACACGACTGCCTTTACGAAACATGCAAATGTGCCTTATGGCGCTTCAAAAATGTAACCACTCTCTGTTGCCAACATAGAACACATATGGGAAGATCGGAGGCAAAAATCTACCGTTAAGTAATTCAGTTCTATATTCAAGATTCGGACAACCACTCTCTTGCCCTGCGAGGCTGTTGTTGGTGTCTCCACGCAACGCTCGATTTTGATAGTGTCTACCAATATTGAAACAACATCAAATTATTTTTGTATTATTACCTGGAAACAAGACCGTCTCCTTCCGCTGACCAGGATCTGCGCCTCCGAGCCATCCACCGCATCTGAATTTGTAATGTTCATCCCGCACGGGAATGTCGATATCTACTTCATCTAGGAACCACGCAGGATCTTGTCCCCTGTTATCATGTCCTATCACAAGCTTCTCAAGCTGAAAATTTAAGCCATATTGGAATTTTACTAAATAATAAAGAACTGTATAGTAGACCATATTCATAAAAACATTTTAACGATTTTACTCCGCATCAGCCTCGATTACAAGCTAGTCCCAGTTCTTTGTCGTGAAAACAAATATGGCCGACTACAGCAAAAAGACATAAAGGTCAAAGAGATAAAACTGCTATGTGTAATGCTACTTAGACAAAACTTCTAGTGCGATAAAAGCTATAGAAATTCTTTAAGCTACTACTTTCGTAGCCTGGGTGCCAGAGGCTTTTCATGCGTGGTTTCCGGTATCGGTAAACTGAAGTAAAAAACTAAGTGACTCGCCGCTCTGTCTTCGGCCTTCGGCCGGCGAAGCTCATGGTCGCACGCGAAAAAAAACTTCTGGTACCCAGGGTACCACTTTCCTGTTTGCGAACTCTGAGTAGTACTTCCTGGAGTGCTATGCTGTTGATCAGTCTGGGTAAAGTGATTCAACCATAAACGTTTGTCCATAAAGTTCTTGGATCAATTTAGGTTTTTCCGGAAACTGCCCACCTACCCCTCCCTAAGCTAACATAAACACTTACTTTTCACTTAGGGCAAAATGATGGCTTAGGGGAGGGGTAGGTGGGCAGTTTCCCAGAAACCTAAATTGATCTAAGTTCTTTAGTGTGACCGTTCAAAAAGAGTTACAACAAAGGAGAGAAATGTGACGTCACGCTACCATGATAGCAAAATTTCTGGATCTCGAAAAATCATTCTTGACAGAGATGGCCATTTGCATTGTCGAACGATGGAAGAAAAGTAAGGGATAGTGTGAGTGCAATCAAGCACAGTAAAGTCATGCATGTCCATTTTTCGTTTTTTCCTGCCATTTTGCAGCATTACGTTTTGTTGTAATCCGGAAATTTTGCTACCATGGCCACGTAACGCCGTAACGACTTCTCATCTCGATTCTGTGGTGTTGCTCCGTCAACACTGTACAAGAGTCTTTAGCGGTTAGCATAAAGTAACATCGGCTGAAGCCAGATTGTTTCTTTCAATTAAATTACCGGAAGAACAACTTAAGTCCAACTTTACTGTGTAATATAAAATAAGATAGATAAACAGAACTGGGATGCTTCGTCTCGCAGAATTTCCCACTTGCGATAGAGAGAGATTCCGCACACGCTGGTTCAACAATCGAGGACTGTATACTTTCGTACAAATCTGACTTTATTCTTCCTAATTCAACATTACACGTTCCGTTCTACGATCAATTTCAATCTAACTAAATTCTACAAAAATGCTGCGTATATTAGCTAAGGAAGTCCACACCCAGATGCGTAATTCCGGCGTGGTCACAATAATCAAATGCGGTCCAAGTTCTTTGCTCACGTTTAACATCGATTCGTGGGCACTAATTTCAACTA
This sequence comes from Porites lutea, assembly GCF_958299795.1. Lineage (NCBI taxonomy): Eukaryota > Metazoa > Cnidaria > Anthozoa > Scleractinia > Poritidae > Porites > Porites lutea. The sequence continues at coordinate 44,861,368 of NC_133202.1, read as the reverse complement.
ATTTCCTATTAAGCGTGGGTTTACTTGACAATCATGGTGCTAATCCTTATGTGCGGTTACGCTAGTAATACCCGATTAAATACAACATTGATTAATTCTAATTATCTTATCCCACGATATTTCCTGTTACAATCTAAACATCTGTTTTAGCGGTGGCGAGATAATGGCTTATTTTATCAACTACTGAAAATTTAATGAAATAAGAAAATACAATCATAAGCATTCTAAAGTTTCACAACACTCTCCCCCCTTTGACTCGTCTACGAGTCAAGCATTAAGTTAGTTTTCCAACGCGCATCTGCTGCTGCAGCGCGTCTAGGGTTGCGCCTAAGGTTTTTTGTACCCTCTTTTACACTTTCCCGCGGCGCTTCGGGTAGAATCTCGGTTTGCACTTCTATGGGGTAGAGTTTCTGAACGGGTCTAGACATACGCGAGGGCTTTCCCTTGGCAATGACTCGAATGTTTGCCCCCCTTACCACATTATCGTTTCCCTTGATAAGACTCTCAATAACTGCTAATCTCCACTCTCCACGCCTCTTACTCTCGTCGTACACTGTGACTACATCACCTATCTGTACAGACCTCGGGTCTTTACTTACCTTGGTCCGATGGAACTCGCGTAAGTCAGTTAAGTACTCACGCCTCCACCGATTCCAAAAATGCGCTAATCTAACGCTCCTATCTCCTAGCGTATCTACTCTCACCTTCTTCTTCGTCCTCCACGATTTCATCTGGCACTGTTTTAATTCTTCTTCCGAAAATCAAATGCGACGGGGTAAGAACTTCCTCGCCCGCTTCATCATACTCGTAAGTTAAGGGCCGGGAGTTTAAAGTCCCCTCTACTTCGATCAACACAGTAAACAATTCGTCAAAGGTCAGTCTTGCGTTACCTAACACCTTTCTCAAACAACGCTTAACACATCCAACCATTCTTTCAAAAAACCCTCCCCACCAAGGTGCTCTCTCTAAGTTGAACTTCCATTCGATCATTTTGCCGGACAATTCGTTAGCGACTTCTGGGTGATTGAAAAGGTTCTTGAGAGCTTTATCAGCGGCTTTGAAGGTTTTGGCGTTGTCAGATATAATTAAAACTGGTGTCCCTCGTCTCCCTGCAAATCGCCGCAAAGCCCGGATAAACGCTCCCGTTGACAAATCTTCTACAAGTTCCAAGTGAATTGCTCGCGTCACGCAACACGAGAATAACGCGATGTACACCTTTTTCATTGTCGTGGTTCGCTCTTTGACGTAAAGCGGCCCTGCGAAATCAACTCCTACCTTTGAAAACGCCGGCGCTTCCGTGACTCGAAATTCTGGTAACGCTGCACTGCGCGGTGTACTATAGGCTTTCCCTTCTAACTTTCTACAGACTACACATTTACTAATGACCTTCTTCACGTGTTGTCGGCCTTTCGGAACCCAAAACTTTGATCTTAGCTCTGCGAGTGTTTCTCTCACGCCGCCGTGAAGCACTCTCTCGTGACATTCTTCGATTGTTTTTGTTGTGTAGGCGTGATCTTTCGGCAAGATAATTGGTTTCTGTGCTTCTACTTCTAAGTCTGAATGCTCTAACCTTCCGAAACATCTTAGAACGCCTCTGACCGTCTCTAGGCCTAACACCCTTTCTAAATTCAGAAAATTTTTCTGGCGCTTCAAACCTTGCTGGGCTGCTTTTACCCATTCGTTTTCAGCGTTGATCAACTCTTCCCTCGTCAACCTACCTTTTCTCTTCGCACATCTTGGTTTCGAATTTTGGACGAAACGTAACACCCATGCTGTCACTCTGAGCAGTTTTCTCAAAGTACCATGTCGCTCAATATCTACTACCTTTGCAACAGAGGCTGAGTCTTGTACGTCTACAATCATTACCGTCGACGTCTTTTTCATTTCTTCTTGGCTCTCTGACGTAGAGGTGATTGCCTGGCTTGTTGGCCAACTGCTCTCTTCTTGAGTCAACCAAGGTGGTCCCTTCCACCACAGTTCCTCATCTTTCAGTTTGGAACCCAGCGCTCCTCTTGAACCAATGTCCGCAGGATTGTCTTCTCCCGGGCAGTGTCTCCATTCATCTTTAGCTGAAAGCTTGAGGACCTCGTTCACCCTGTGTCTCACAAATTGTTTCCACTCCCCCCTGTTTTGAATCCAGCAGATTGCCGTTTTACTGTCTAACCAGTATCTGGTACCGTTAAGGGTCACTTGTTCTTCTAGGGCATTCTTCACCGTGCTCATTAACTGGGCAAGAATTCTCGCGGACATAAGCTCTAGTCTGGGGATAGTCAGTTCCTTTAGTGGTGCCACTCTCGACCTCGAAGTCAACAATCTTACGTGAACTCCGTCCCACGTTCGGTAAACAAAGTAAACAACAGCGCAGTACGCTTTGTTACTCGCATCGCCGAAACCATGCAAGTAACACTCAAGCACCTCTTGTTTTAAACTATCGTAAACGCACCTACTAATCGCGATCCCTTTAATCTTAGACAAATCTAAAACCCAATCGTTCCATTTCTTTTTAGCTTCGCCATTGAGCTCATCATCCCAGCCTATACTATCCCGACACAACTCTTGGAACAACATTTTCATGCACACAATGACGGGACTTATAATTCCTAGAGGGTCAAACATGCTGGCCAAAACACTTAGCAAGTTCCGCTTAGTCGGTGGGATTTCTTGTGCTTTTGCCACAATCTTCTCGAAGTTGAAGTGGATAACATCATTCTCAAAATCCCACGGAAGGCCCAAAACCTTAGGACATTTTTTACTCACCTCCGATCCTAGCGTGAACTTCGCGAAAGATTCCTCTTCGGCTGTCACGCTTGCGTTTTCTGGTTTCCGGTTCTCATCTTGCTCAATTAAATCTTTCAACGCCTTGTCGTTAGTCATCCACTTACGCAATTTGAACCCTCCACTCGCTAGCCTATTTTTGGACTTCTCGTACAACGTGAAGGCTTTAGCAGTGTTGTCCTCGCCAGTCACCAGGTCGTCTACGTAAAAGCTTTCGATCATTCTTCTCACAAATTCTGGATCTTCATCTTTAAATTTCGAGATATGGTGTCTAAGCGTGGCATTCAGAAGGAAAGGAGACGCGTTTAAACCAAACACTACACGACAAAAACGATACACGACAATCTCGCTTGAGGGGTCACTCACGCCATCTAGCCACAAAAACCTCAGGAAATCTCTGTCTTCCTTATCCACCTCAATGTTCAAAAACGCCTTTTCTATATCGCCAATCAGTGCTACCCTTTTCTCTCTAAACCTCAACAATATGTCGAACAGCAATGGGGTAAGAGACGGTCCTTTGTGTAAACAGTCGTTCAATGATGCGCTTTCCTTACCTGATTTTGCTGACGCGTCATACACCACTCTCAGTTTGGTTGTGCTGGCTTCTTTGCGTATGACGGCCAAATGTGGGATATAATGGACTCTATCCGCCTTTCCTGATTCTTCCACTCTTTCTATCACTCCTGAAGCTAACTGTTCTTTGATAACTGAGTCATACTCCCTCAACACTTCTGGCTCTTTCCTAAGCTTTCTTACCTGTCCTTTCATGCGTGACAAACTCAATTCGTAATTACTGTCTAAAACATCACGCCCTTCCTTCCACGGCAGCTTTACTGAATACCTCTTTCCGTTGAACGTAATGTTGTCTACAAATTCCTCGTACACTCCGTCATTCTCTGTTATTCCTAACGTTTCTAAATCCCAAAGAACCTGAACATCTCGCTCTAACCTTCCTGGAACTGTACTATCTCTTCCTATAATATTTACACTAACTGCTCGCTCTCTATCTGTCGACTGACTAGACTCTAAGGGACCAGAAACAACCCATCCCAATTGCGTTTCTATGGCTACGGGTTCCCCTACACCTCCTCGAACAACATTGCCAGTTTGAAAACTCCACAAATAATCTGCCCCGATGAGGACATCTATTTCTAACTGATCTTTGTGTTGGCAAACATCAGAGAGCCATATGTTTGCCAAATGAGGGTAGTTCCCACGCACTAATTCCAGATGCTCGTTCTGAACTCTCGAGATTTCGGGAACAACAAAAGCTTCGACATAAATTGCGTTCCCTCCCCCTACTGGGGTCAAATGCATTCCGACTACGTCCCTCAAGTTTGAACCCGCTGCTCGCTGCCCAAAGGTGTTGACAGCGAGCCACTCTTTCCGGAGAGTTTCTAAACTAAACATTCGCGCCACGTGCGCCGTAGCAAAAGACGTGTGACTAGCGGTATCAAAAAGCACTCTTATTCGCGCGTTGCCCTTCCCTGCTACTTGAGCTTGTGCCGTTTGTAAAGCAACACTATCCCGGTTTCTATGTGCATACTATTGCCCACTGACTCAACGTTACTTGGTTCATTTTCTGACGCTCCCCCCTCCCCTGGGGATTCGGCACTACAAATAGACGAATGATGTTTCCTTTTACAAAACTTACAAGTTAAATTAGCTCTACAGTCTTTAGAAAGATGTCCCTTTCGAATACAACTAAAACAACGACCAAACTTAATTAGTAATTGCTTACGCTCGCTGACGTTCTTGACTTTTTGGCAATCCTCGTGTTTGTGTCCTCCTAAGCAAAACGCACAGTTCTGATAATTCGCCTGTTTTCCAGTGTGCATGGTGTGTTTCTTTTTCACTGATTCGTCACGAGAGCTCCTCGCGTGTCGTGCGCTTCTGTTGTACTCCTCTCGCAGCTCGACCTCGTGGCCCAGGACGTCCAACAACTGCTCCAGGTTCCATTCGTGATGGTCCTCTCCCCTTGTGATGGTCAAACGGAGCTGCTCTGGTAGTTTTTCCAACAGCGACGGCACCACGATGGCGGAGTAGGTCTCTTGGTCTACGCCAAGCGCTTCCAATGCCCGGTACTTTGTCTCGGCAACGTCATACATTGTCCTCAATCGCTGTGTGTCTCGTTCTCCGTAAATTGGCTCCAAGTTCAACAAGTCGTTTATGTATGTTCTCTGGATAACTTTCTGTTTACCGTAACGTTTCTTTAGAAGTTGTATCGCGGCTTTGTAGTTCGCTGAAGTGAGGGAAAATCCTGCGATCGCCGACCGCGCTGGCTCGATCAGGAGGCCTCGCAAATAGGAGAATTTATCTATTTCGGCCAATGTCTCGTTTCGGTCGATAGCGCTTTCAAAGGAGTCCCAAAACTCCTGCCATTCGCTGATGTTTCCCCCAAACTTGCGTACCTCGAGTTTCGGCAATTTCGCTCGAACTGTAGCAGTCTGCGGGACCGGCCATGGATTGAATGGAGCTTGATTGGCGTGCAAATCTGCGGAGGGGCTAGGCAGCGACGGTGGTACATTCGTAACGTTAGCAACATTCGCGGTTACAATCTTTTCTATGGCAGACAAACGCATCTTTACGTCAAACTTTAACGTGTTGGTGTCCATCAACTCTGTAGACAAATCTTCGTCGGTCAACTCTTCATCTGCCTCCATCAGAGCTAAAATTTGATCGCTCAGGGTTGTGACTTTCTGTAGCTGTTCTTGTAGCGATTCTTTCCACTGAGCCAGTTCATCCTTTCTTTCTGGGGAGTAATCGGCAAGGCATTCGTCCACTTTATTCAAGGCGTGCTTCAAGTAACTCTTGTGGCCCGATCTTGACTTTTTCTTGTTTTTGAGCTCACTCATCTTCGTTCACTATCCGGCTCGAAGGACCAGGTTTCGCAGAATTTCCCACTTGCGATAGAGAGAGATTCCGCACACGCTGGTTCAACAATCGAGGACTGTATACTTTCGTACAAATCTGACTTTATTCTTCCTAATTCAACATTACACGTTCCGTTCTACGATCAATTTCAATCTAACTAAATTCTACAAAAATGCTGCGTATATTAGCTAAGGAAGTCCACACCCAGATGCGTAATTCCGGCGTGGTCACAATAATCAAATGCGGTCCAAGTTCTTTGCTCACGTTTAACATCGATTCGTGGGCACTAATTTCAACTAATTTCCTATTAAGCGTGGGTTTACTTGACAATCATGGTGCTAATCCTTATGTGCGGTTACGCTAGTAATACCCGATTAAATACAACATTGATTAATTCTAATTATCTTATCCCACGATATTTCCTGTTACAATCTAAACATCTGTTTTAGCGGTGGCGAGATAATGGCTTATTTTATCAACTACTGAAAATTTAATGAAATAAGAAAATACAATCATAAGCATTCTAACGTTTCACAACACTTCGAGCCCGAGTCACTTGCTTCATAACCTACATTCACATCCACTACACCATCGAGGACTAGCTGTCAAATCCAGTAATGTTTGATATACACATGCATGAACGCCATGGTATGCCGAATCCCATTAAAATACTTGAAAGCTGACCGTTTTTAGCTCAGTGCTTAACCCTAATCACTGCAGATAAGTATTTAACTATCCAGAATGTTCTCTAATAAGTGGCGCTTCCTAGTTCTGTTTTTTTTCTTTTTTTTTGTTTTTCAGCAATTGTACAAGGTAAATGGGGTTCTGTTTCAGTATCGTTCTGTTCAGAGAAAAATGCGCTGTGTAAACCTCATAAGGTGTCAAATCTGGCTTCATCCGATGTTATCTAATGTTAACCTAAATTTGCAAGCAGCGTGTGTTTCAGCTTTGTTACCTTGCCAACATCAGCAGTTTGTATCACAAACTTGTCAGCTCTGCGGCGCTCAAATCGCCTGAAGGTCTGTCTCTCGTCCTGTAAGTCGATTCGTGGCGTTTCACCTTTGTTGCCGCATAAAGCGAAATACACGTTGGCGTCTGTTCCAGCGTTCGGTTTATCACCCGTTTTGATGGTCATATGATACGAAATGTCTGCAAAAGGATACAACAATATGGTTTAATCCGCTGAAGAAGAGTTGATGTAGTAATCTGATTTAACTGCTGATGTTCCGAGTGCTAGCCCTTAGCAGGAGCGAAGACGTTAACGAACGAGCTTTACCCTTCAAAGACAAGCTACCGCTAGAGAGGTTTTTGTGTTTCTCCGACTTTCATTAACGCCGGACAGTAGCGTCCTGAAGTCAACTGAGGTCACGGTGTCTATATATACCGGCTAATCATGTGCAAGAGTCATTTTTGACAAAATCACCGTTACAAAACAGAAACATATTCCAGGAATTAACAACATACTTTTTCCCAAATCGAGAAAACTTTCACAAAACGTTAATACAATAAATTTTCTCCCAGATCGATACAAACTTGAAAATATAACAAAACGGGCCGACGTTTACCCTGTCCGACCCAAGCCCCGCCTCCATCCCGCTTTCAAGTATTTTCAGTTCTTTTTTCCCTTTCCATTTTTAAGCTGCCGTTCCCAGTTAGATATAAGACCATCTGATGACTATTGTAGTTGTCAGCTGTGGTATTTACCTTCAGGTTCCTCGGGGACTGGTTTACCAGGGATAAGCTCCCTAATAATCGCCGAGTTAGAGTCATCTTTGCCGAGCCAGCAACGACAAGGGAACACGACAGTGTCCCCTTCTTTGTTCGTCACGGTTACCTCTTCAACAAACATGGTCCGACCACGCCCATATCCATCGTCGCCGATGCGAAGTTTGGTGATCTATAACACGTGAAGAAAATATCTCGGTTAAGACATATCTCGGTCCAGAAAAATTTTTGAAGGGACGAATTTTTACCTGCGCAACCTGTTTACACGGAAACGTGCAAATTCTGTTACAGTACCGATTACACTAGCCCGTACAAATTTTTGCCAGTGTCAGCATTGGAATGGTTTTTATTTTAATCAAAGGCGCGTAACTAGACTCCAGGTTTTCACCGCACAAACTGTGCAAAACCTTACTCGGTTCAGGTGAATACACGAGTCCGCGTAAAAGCGGAACCATACCGGTCAAAAATATTGTCCTCTTCTGATCACGTCAAAATGCCGTTCAAAACCTTGCACGGTTCCGCGGGTCCAGTGTGAACGAAAGACGGATCTGTGCAAGTATTTGTTCGGACCCAAGTAAACGGGGTCTAAGACATTTCATTTCACTGGGACATAACAAGAAGTAGTTTTGGAGGTTAGGGAGATTGAGTGGTGCTTATGGACAGCTTTCTTGGCTGAACTTAGCACAGTGCAACGGCTTGGAAAAATTCAACCCTCCGAAAACTATCAACTTTAAAAAAACATTGTTTCTGACGTAAGAAAATGATACACAAAAAAAATTCGGCACGTAAAATTAAATTCTGCATTGACTCTCCCTGGTTTGGCTTTCTTACTAATGAATATCATACTTTGGGAAGTTTTTCATGCAAAATCTTTTCATCAGCGATAATGACAATCCCCTCAAAAATAGCACGGAAAGATTCCTGTATTTCCCTATACATACCTCCCCAATATCTGGGCTTTTGACAGACATTTTATATGTATTCCCCTTGGTAAACACATGTGATGTGGAGTAACCTTCTCGCAGGCGGATTTTGTCGGTTTCGCCCTGTCGACCAATAATCTGGTAAAACGGGTTTACATCGGGGTCCAGGACTTCGCCAACTTTGAAACTCACTACAACAAACAGAACAAGTAGTTAAGTGGAGCACTAGAACGGTGACGGACTTGATAATTACGAACGATGAGTCCTACAAACTGTCATTGCTACCGTTAAAGGTCATCGCCCTCAATGTGCATGATGCATCAGGTCTACGACAAATTTGAATAACTTGACGGACTTGTTAATTATGAACGACAGTCCTACAAACTGTCATTGTTACCGTTAATGGTCATCGCCCTCAATGTGCATGATGCATCAGGTTTTACGACAAATTTGAATAATTTGATTTCGTAAAGAGAACGCAAACAAACTGTCCTTTAGTGATACAATTACGGTCAACTCTTTCTTAACGGACACCTCTGTAAGACGAACATCTTGCTAAAACAGATAACTAGAGTTGGTACCATGCCTTTCTTTACTCCGTTTAATTGCCTGTCTATAAGATAGACACCTCTCTAATACGGACACACAGTGCTTACCTCAAAGGTATCCGTCCTGGTGCAAGCACATGTGTTAGGTCTTATGAATATGAATATGAATATAAATATGAAGTTATCACGAATACAGTTGAAAGCCTTACCTGTGTACATTCCCTCTTGATCTCGCGGAGAGCCTTGTTCTGTAACAAAACCATAAATGTATTATAATAAACTATTCAGCATATGTGTACTATTTAGCCCTTGGGTTATTTCTGTCAAGTCAAAACTCTCCTTGTAAGGACGTTATTATAAACTTAATAGACTGGTCCAAGGTTGACCAGATGAAAGATAAACCTCGGATATGTATACTATTATGAAAATCCAGCGTCGTGGGGTAGGCTTCCAAGACAAGGAGGTGGAGAGGAGGGGGGGGGGGGAACTTTTTAACCCTCATCGTAAGCACGCCGCATGCAATTTAGTTGTACTATCTCATTCGGCCGGCTTGATATAACAATATAATGAGAAACTAATAGTTAGAATATCAGTTGCATGTTTGTTTGCATGGTTTTTCTACCATATTATAAAGAAACACCTTCAAAGTTGACTGTTTATGTTCAATCATAGAATCCTAAACGCCATCCTCAAGAAAGAATTTAGATGCCCCAACCCTTCCCCCCTGTTTGATGAAACAACTCTTAAAAATCTCGACCCTGCAAGAATACACATAGCCTGAAATATAAGCTGAGGCGGATCCAGGAATTTTAGTTAAGGGGGGTCCAACTTGTGCACACCGTTAGAGCAAATGATTTTACCCTTCCTCACCGTTACATTAGTTTATACCCGAGGGTGGGAGGGGTAGGGTTCACTCCTCTATTTGGCCTAGGTGGGTATGTGCCGCTAAACAGGGTATGGTTTTCAGGGTCTTGAGTCCTAATAATGGTAATAGGACTCAGTGGAGTCCAATTGGTGAGTGAGTCATACGAGTGATAAACGAAATCGGACGACCGCGTAGCGCAGTTGTTATCAATTAATCATAACTATAACAAAATTTGTGATTTTTTAAGCTTTTTTAATTCAAAACACAGGTAATTTTGCTAGTAGTGAGAAAAGAAAAAGCCTTTTAAGTGAGCGCGCGTGATGGCGCATACTGTCCAATTACTTAGGCATGACGCGTACTGTCCTGTTACATTGTCCTTTTAGTGCTGAAATCAGGACAGCTGATAGCCAATCAGATTTGAGAATTTTATCATAGTTATGATTAAGCAGGGTATAGAAATTCACTATTTCGCTTCTTGAACAAGGTGTCTCTACCAGTCGACCGGAAGCCTCTAAAAGCAGCCTCCTCCTTAGGCGCTTCGTTTTTCGCTTGGTTTCGCATCGAGGCGAGCGAAAACGCGAGCGACTGGTGACGAAGCGCAAGGAACCATGGGAAGGGTGAAGAAGGGAGGCGATTTGTATGCAAAACGAAACGAATCAGGATCATAAAATAATTGGTCTCGAAATTTTTGTCTTAATTAGGATCAGGGTTTGAAGGTCTCGGTGGCACACCTCCACCCAAACTTCCCTTGAGTGCCCCCTCCCCACGGGGGAATTCTTTTTACTACACCCATGCTCCAAGGATACACGCAGTACATGTGATGTTTTAATCATAAAGAACACAGATGAGAAACATTTGTCTCTTGTGTTAAGTGATAAAATAATTTTGTCTGCGCTGACGGGTATATTGACGGGGTCCCGACTCCTCCGACCCTAACTCACGATCCGCCATTGAAAAAGTTTGTTTACCTGGAGTAAAATCCACCGCGTTATCCGAGCTTCCAATCCAGCGGTTGCAGTAGAAGACATAGTGTTCATCTTTTTCGTCCACATCAATAGTGATTCTGTCGAGCAACCAGCCGGGCTTAACACCCTTGTTGTCGCGGCTGATACGAACAGAACTGAGCTAGATATGGAACGAGAGAACAGACGTCAACCCTGTTTCTCCTTAGTCAATTACGAACACACTTGGCAAAATGTAAGTAGTTCTAACTTTTGAGTCTGTGGATAAAATCCTATGGTGTGACCATTCAAATGAAACCTCTTCAGCAGCACTTTCATATAGTACTATTTATTTAGCATGTAGTTCTAACTTTTTAAGTCTTTAGACGAATCCTAACTGTGACGGTTCAAACGAAACCTCTTAAGGACAGAGTAGAGTCTCGTGATATCATTTTGTTATTTGATATTCAACAAAACAATGCGTCGGTTCTTTCTTTCTTGATAATTTTCTGCATTCTTGGAAGTTAAAGGACTGGGTTAATTTAAATGCAACAAAGCACGAAATATCATATGAAAAAGTGGAGTAAACACCAGGGTGTACTACAATCCTTGCTTTACCTATAAAAACAGCACGGTTAATTCAAGTTACTGAAGACGAACTTTTACAGATCATCCACCGCACCCCGCGAGTAAAGCCTCCTTTTGTCTCCTTGAGAGAGAAGGAAAAAGAAGGCTTTGCCTGATCAAGCCTTTGAAAGCGGCCGTAGACCGAACTTCTGCACAAGTCTATCTTGTTCTCTATCGTATCTTTTTTCGAGTGCCATAACTAAGCCCGCTGTACCAAGGGCACGGCTTTTAGGCCTGGGTTCAAAACTGTATCCCAGCAACACGCAGCACATGATAGTGAACTAACGCAACAGGACGGGAGAGGAAAGACAATAATTTTGTTTGAACAAACATTCCGCTAAACTTCACATTCCTTTAGACAGATCTTTTTGTAGAAGGGCAAAAAACATCAATGTTAAGTGAATTCCCGACAAAACACACAAGAAATAGCCCCGTCACGTTTGTCACCCTCAAGCGTTTTGCCGTCCTCTTCTTTCTGCCGTCCTGTTGCGTAAACTCACTATTATCTTCCTCGAATACGCCAACAACGAGCTCTAGTGGCAGGGTGAGTTCACTGTTGAGGCCATTTATGGTGGCATTGAACAGAAGGAATAGGCGTGCAGGCTACCAGCTAGCAAACGGTATAAGAGACTACTATAAACATTACCTTTCCAACATCTAGTGTTCGGATCAGAAACTTGTCCACTCGACCACTCTCGAATCTTCTTTTGTCTCCTTCCTCTCTAAGAGAGAAGTTCTGCGTCTTTCCATTTTCACCAAACATTTGTAGATACACATTAGCGTCTGTGCCGGCATTAGTCTCCTCGCTTGTCTTCACTGTGATACGATAGTCGACTTCTGCTAAATAAACAGTCAATAGTCAACTTAAGGTCGCTCGGTAAAGGAAAACGAGGTGCCCACAGAAAAAAATTCTAGTCGCGCGAGTATTTTCGCTACAAAGGCAAGTTATACATCAAATTAAAGCTAAAAGACTAAATTACCTTATAAAAGATTTTATTTCATCGAATTTCAAAAGGCGCTTAAGTTTTTTGCTCTCGAACTCTGAGATATCGAGTTTACTGCTGAAGCTCCAGCCCTTTCGCGTTGTTAAATATTCAGTTCCTTTTTATTGCATCTGATTGACAGATAAAAGACCTAAAAAAGGGTGTGAGGAATTTTCTGATTTCCCTTTGTAACTCATTTTATGTCAGTTTCTTTGCCTAAATCGCGCTCGAGATTCGACTTTTTAGTTTGAAATGCAATAATTCCTCTAATACGAGACATATGCAAATTTCCTCTGAGTTCGAGAGCAAAAAACTTAAGCGCTTTTTGAAATTCAATGAAGTAAAATAATCTTTTATGAGGTAATTTAGTCTTTTAGCTTTAATTTGATATATAACTTGCCTTTGTAGCGAAAATACTCGCGCGACTAGAATTTTTTTCTGTGGGCACCTCGTTTTCCTTTACCGAGACCTTAACAGACACTTCCCTAGAACGGAGACTTGGCGATGGTCCCTGCCTTTCGTTTTTTTGGCGGGACTGTCCATCACGCTAACACTTCTTTAATCTACACGTAAGCACATACCTTCGGTCTAAACCAGACGATGTCCCTTCTCGAAAGATTTGGTTGTTTGTGCAAAATGGACCCTCCCATTGGTTCATTGAGGTTTTTTTGTTTAACCAATCTACTTATGCGTAAAACCCGCGAAAGATTCCTGAAAAGCACACCTCAAAAACGTCACGCCAAACAAGGCTTTCTTTCTTCATTAAACAAAATTCTTCGATTGTCTTTTTATGGCATAAAAAAACACTTTGTTCTAGCCTTCCATTGGTGATGTGATGATGACGATGACTACGACGGCGGCGACGACGACGACGACGACGACGATGATAATGATAATAATATTAATAATAATAGATGTGACAAGTCATCCTTACCTTGCGATAAATCCTTTGTTTCAGCTAAAAACACCAAGGAAAAATAAAAGAACGTAAATATCGAAATAATAAATTTAAAAAAAAAAACTTGTCTTGTCCTGTTCTAAAACTTGAACAAGGACATTCAATTTAATACTAGCCCGTCGATTTAAGGTGTTTCGATACAGTTTTTCAAAGGCCATACCGATATTTTTCAATCGCCTTAAAAGTAGTTTTTTCCTTGTCCGATCGCTATAAAATTTTCACCAGTAATTGGCTATGGATTGAAATTTGTGAAAATGTAGTTTTAAGTAAAATCGATATTACCATGACAACAGTAAACAAAAAACTTTGAAATTGATAAAAGCCGAATTTTGTGTGATCTAGACCTGCTACTGAAAATCCAACACTAGGAACTTAAAGTTTGGTGTTTAGCAAACAATCTCCGTAAGAGGTAAAAAATTCTGTATGTTTGAATTCGAATAAAACGAAAATATATTTCAAACCTCAAATTTTCAATAGCCGTGATAGGTTATGTAATAAAAACGTTATAAATGACTCAAATTATTCTTAAGTAGCGTAAGAATGATGCTTAATATCATGTTTTGATGCTAGGAAATTTTGGTGTACTTTCGTTCATGCGATATTGAAATCTAACCTGTTTTCTCACCATCTGTATAAGTGCAACTTCATTCAGAATTTGGACTTTTAGCGCTTTCTTGTATATCTCCGAAACGACTCGAACGAATTTTTTTCAGATCTATTCACATAATCTTCATAATGTATATAAAAATGTCCGAAACTTTCATTAAGATTGATTCACTGTAACACCTTGAAATTTCAAGACAAACCTATCCGACGAACCGGTCAAAAATCTGCGCTCCAACATTCACTGTTTCGACGTTATGGTAATTTTTCCAAATTAATGCGGACAATACATATATCCATGACTAGTACATTTCAGTGTGAGTATTGCCAATATTTTACATTCAAAAGATGCGATAAATTCAAACTAAGATGTACTAGTCATGGAGGTATGTATAGTGCGCATTATTCTGGACAAATTAGCATAACGTCAAAACAGTGAATGTTGTAACGCAGATTTTTGACCGGTTGGTAGGACAGGTTTGTCTTGAAATTTTAAGGTGTTGCAGTGAATCAATCTTAATGAGACTTTCGGACATCTTTATATACATTATGAAGGTTATGTGAATAGATCTGAAAAAAATTCGTTCGAGTCGTTTCGGAGATATACAAGAAAGCGCTAAAAGTCCAAATTCTGAATGAAGTTGCACTTATACAGATGGTGAGAAAATGGGTTAGTTTTCAAGATCGCATGAACGAACGTACACCAAAATTTCCTAGTATCAAAACATGATATTAAGCATCATTCGTACGCTACGTAAGAATAATTTGAGTCATTTATAGCGTTTTTATTACATAACCTATCACGGCTATTGAAAATTTAAGGTTTGAAATATATTTTCGTTTTATTCGAATTCAAACATACAGAATTTTTTACTTCTTACGGAGATTGTTTGCTAAACACCAAACTTTAAGTTCCTAGTGTTGGACTTTCAGCAGCAGGTCTAGATCACACAAAATTCGGCTTTTATCAATTTCAAAGTTTTTTGTTTACTGTTGTCATAGTAATATCGATTTTACTTAAAACTACATTTTCACAAATTTCAATCCATAGCCAATTACTGGTGAAAATTTTATAGCGATCGGACAAGGTAAAAACTACTTTTAAGGCGATTGAAAAATATCGGTATGGCCTCTGAAAAACTGTATCGAAACACCTTAACGTAATATCAGTATTCTAGAATGACTAAGTCGTCAATGATTTTGCCCTGACTTAAAAAGGGGTGTAAGCTCGAAAGGTTAAAAGTTCCGACAAATGCTCGCATAGTTGTTTGCTGAAAGTTTAAATTCACGTTATAACCTATGCGCTCAAGAGCTTCACTTATGTCCAGGTTTGCACGCAGCTACAAAAATTGCGATTTATCATGTGTTTGCGAAAAATCTCAAAAATTGCAATGTTGGCGATTTTTTGAAAGCCAGTTGCGAAAATTGCGATCATCCAGAAATGTTGCTACCATGGTAACGTGACACTTCTATCTAAAAACCAAATATGTATAAAACCTACCAGGAAGTAACACCACGTCACGCTGACTGCCGACGAGCCAGCGATGACAGGGGAAAATGTACTGTTCTCCTTTATCTGGTACATCAATAGTAACTTCCTCTAGGTACCAGTCCGGATCCCGACCAGAATTATCATGGCGGATATGAAGCTTCTCAATCTGGAATCACGTAAATTAAATCACTTTTACTAAAGCCAAACCTATTTTTCCGAAACTATTCAGTGTATTGGCGTCCGACTGCAAGACAGCTACGCCCTTTTAATATTCAGAGAAGTTACTTTAATAACTAGAAAATGTAAACTAAGATTCACCTATGTATTTAGTATTTTACCTTTCCAACATCCCTTGTGTCCACTTTGAACTTATCACTGTTTCCTCTGTCAAAAAGACGTAGACTTCGGTCTTCACTGAGTAAGATAGGCTCTGTTTTACCTTGGTCGCCCAGGAGTTCAAACTGAACTTTAGCTGTTGTTCCAGCGTGTGGTCTGTCACCAGTTTTGAAAGTCACTTGGTATGTTGTATCTGCACGACAAACAAAATAGGTCAGCGTCCAGATGCGCATACAGCCATTTTTACCACCCTGTTACAACTAGGGCTTTAAAACGAGTTTTGTGTGCATCGACTTACGAAAACGTTTCGACAAGCGTTAACCCGTATAGCACAAAAGACGAAACTGCAGCGAGGATAGCGAGGCTAGTTTTACGAAGGGATGTTCAGTCACACGGAGACGCCTCTCTCAGTCTCGCACTGGGGAACGAGTCGGAGAGAACCTTGGAAACGAGGTTGGGTCTGTGCCCAGTAAAGTTGCTAGAACAAAACTGTCAGTGCGTTAAGTAAACATACTTATCAAAACGCTCATAGCCGCTTTTTAACACACTTACCAAGAGGCACCTCCTCAGTCTGCTGTACGTGTTCCACAGTGATTTTATCGTCTTCACCAGTCCAACAGTGACATGGAAATTTGACCTCGTCCCCGCGCGAGGCTGTGACCACCACTTCCTCAACGTAGAGTCCCTTGCTGGGGGCACCAGACAGGTCCTGACCCACCTTAACATCTACAACCTGTACACCAACGGAAGGGAAGGGTTGTTATTTAACTGTGTCCTGGCAGGAGCGCGCGGAATGGACTTTGTAAGGAACAATATTGCAATGCGCAATCAAAGACAAGGACGGTTAAAGGTTTAGAAGGCAATTCTCTTGCAACACTGTGTCACCAAGATTATGACGATTTGGGATCCGCATCCGAATGCAGATTTCAAGCTTGAAAAAATTTAACCTTGGAAATACCCCCTTCGCCCTCTCCTCCCCTTCCCCCACAGTACCTACCCTTCCGATATCGTTGACCCTGGCTACCACTTTGTACATTCGACCGTCCTCGAATTTGTCCTTGGGTCCATACCCGGGCTTGATCTGAATCTGTCCACTTTCTCCCTTCTCGCCAACAAGCTGGATCCAAACTGGAGCGTAAGGATCTGCGACTTCACCCAGTTTGAGATGAACTACAAAATAACGAACGGTTTGTTTTGTTTTCAGTTTAGTGGCTGCACGTTAGTCAGTTAATAGCCTTCGTTGCTGGCGGGATCCTTGTGCCTGGGGTATTTTATGGCGGCGGAGCCGACACATGAAGCGAGCGTCGAAGCCGAGGGTTTCGCTTTTCCCGCCAGCTACGCAGGCTAGTCGGGTCCGTAACACACGTGATCAACGATCGGTTTTCATCGGTTCTTTTTCTTAAAAAAAAAAAAAAAACCCTCCTCGCGCAGTGTTTACCACCTTGGTAATAACTACAGTATAATTATACTATCGCCTTATGCTTGTTTACGATCTCGCGAAAAGTGGTAACAAGCAAAAAGTAGTGCCTCGCCTAAGGAGGAAATGAAAGCACACATCATCCTTACAAACCGCCGTTTAAGTGGCAAAACAGCAATTACACAAGTTTTTGTTTGGAGCAGAGTTAACCAACTATTACAACTATACAGCTGTACTTTGACAATATGAACAAGAAAACTGAAAATGAAATGAAACACAAACTTACTTGTGTACAATTCTGTTCGAAGCGCTTCATCGACTACAAATATAAACAAAATAAAACTATCAGCATTTTATCACCTACGTCGTAGCTTACCGCCTGCTAAACTGACAAAAACAAGGAAAAATACGAAATCTACAAATCTTACATCCAATTCTCTATTTTCAAAATTCCCCATAATACACTCTGTTTGCCCCCCAAATTTTGCATAAACCATTGTTTTTAAATGCTCCTGGGAGTATTGCATTTTCCCAAGAGCATTTAAAAACAATGGTTTATGCAAAATTTGGGGGGCAAACAGAGTGTATTATGGGGAATTGGAAAATAGTCAGTTTTTTTTCTGATAAAAAAAAATATATATATAAATACATCAATAATAATAGAGGCACTATAACGGAGGTTTTTTTCTTTCCCAAAAAGCATTAAGGGTCAAGGGTATAAGCAACAGAAAGATAAGAAAAAACCACAAATGTTACGAAAAAGTCTTTATCGTGTTAGAACTACTTGTAAACAGTCAGGAAAACGAGTGATTGGAGTCCTGATTCACGAGACTAATAACCAAGTGAGGCCCGCTAAAAACACCATTTTCGTATTCTAAAAAAAATTGCAAGGAAGTAGGTTAGATTCAAGGCTCGACTGTAAGCTACAATAGTTTCACTACCCCAACGAAAAAACAAAGGCATTCGCCACTTTAGAAGGGGAACTGGAGCCGAAATGTGTGCCGCAATTGTTTCTGGGATCGCTACTAGGGACACGCTGATCACCTATTGGCCATTTCTTTTACCTGTTCCTAGTTACTGTCCCAGAACACTTTGCGAAAGTTAACTCGCCCCAGTTTCCCTCTCGTTTCTAGTGTGATGGATCAGGGATTGTAGGGTGATGGTAATGAATAGTTTTAAAGATGTTTACCTGGATCCAAGTCAACTCTTTCGCCAGCTATCCAGTTATTGTACTCAAAAACATAAATTTCATCCCTTGAGGGAACTTCGATACTCAGCTTCTTCAAGTACCATTCTGGATTGCGGCCAGTGTTATCGTGTCCAACACGGATCTTCTTCAGCTAACATATGAGAACGTTAAAACTTTAGCGACGGACCATTAGTGAAAGAAAAATATTCGTGCAAGGGAAAATCTTATGAAAAGAAAAATTCATGCAAGGTCTAGCCTGCGAGCAAGCTCTACATTTTACGTGGTAAGCGAAGCGAGCCGCGAGAGAATGCGCGAGCCAGCGGAGAAACAGAGAGGAGCGTGCTACTCTCGCGTGACCTCTCGCGACTCCCCCAAATGGAGAGCTTGCTCGCAGGCTAACAGAAGTGTGTTAACACTTAACAATTAAGAATCTCATCATTAACTTACCTGTCCTACGTCCGCAGTTTCCACCGCAAATTTGTCAATTCTTCCTCTTTTAAACTTGGGCGCCTCTAGTTTGTTTTCGCTTCTAAACTCGATCTTTTCAGTTTGTCCCTTTTCTCCAAACAGCTGTACATAAACAGTGGCATCGGTGCCAGCGAAGGGTACATCCTCTGTTTCAAACGTCATGTTGTACAATGTGCCTGAACATAATAACAATTACGAACTGTTGTAACACAAGCTGCTTCCATTACATTTAGATACTACACAGCGTCTATACGCACAATAAATAATTACGTCCAAACAGCAACTTCAGATCAGAGAATGGATTCTCTTCAAAGTGCAATTTTCGGCCAAAAAACTGGAGTTTTCTTTCAAGCAGCAAATTAACGTGGAATGTGCTGAAATTCTGCACTGTTTCAATCCATGTCCATCTTTGCCATCAAATGCCACAGTGAGTTTCAATGACTAAATGTAAAAAGGTCTTAAATAACAAAACTGGACCATTATTTTTGGAATTCAATTCATATGACGAAAAAAAACGTTTTACCTTGCGACACAGCCCACTTAACAAACGTGCTAAAACGCGGTTTACAATGGAGTTTCTTTCCCCAGTATATTCGACTGAGACTATAATACCATAAACGTGACTTGAACGTAATAGAGAACTGAAGTATCTCAAAGGTTTGGCTTACTATCTAATTGTGGCTGAATCGTTTCACCAGGCACCAGAATTCTAGCTGTTTTGCCGTCTCCTTCATCTTCAGCTAGCCAGCAGCGGCACGGAAAAATCACCGGATCCTCGTCTGCACAATGTACCTCAATTTCTTCCACAAATATTCCACGGCCACGCCCTTGACTGTCGTTTCCTAGATAGACTTTGTTGATCTGCGGAAAAAGTAATATGAACGTAACACAGTGAATGGTTTGAACCAAAAGAATACTTTCTTGTTTGCACTAAGGGAGTATTACAATCTGTTGTTTGAACCCAGGAGTCATGTCATAAGTAAGAGGAATACGATCGACGACCAGAACGTGTAGTCCTTGTTTACAATGGCTGATGTCTCGACAACAAGTGCGCTAGTCATCTTCAGAGTAAAAAAGGGAAACAATTTCTGCCATATCTGTGAAACACGGCGGTTACTATCGCAAGATAATGGATTATTTTCGAATCCCAATAAAACACCCTGATTGCACCCCACCCGCCGAAATTTGAGCAAGGTATTGCTTTCCAATTTTCGCGACTAGCTTAAGCTAATTACGGGCATAAAGCAATATCTTGTATAAGTTGAAAACAAAGTTGTGGTCTTGGGAAAATACGGTTCTCCCAGGAGCATTTAAAAACAATAGTTTATGCAAAATTAGGGGGGAGAACAGAATGTATCATGAGGGATTAGAAAATAAAGAGTCGGTTAAGGTCCAGTTTACCGTAGAAGCGCACTAAGCTCTGGTTATAAGAGTAAGAAACCTTCTTTTTGTGTTCCATTCTGATATATTTACGGAAACGACAGAAAAAAACTTTTTTGACGGCTTGTTCAGTAGTCCCCCTAGGAGTTTCTCACATTTGAGACCCTTGTTCGACATAAAACCTATAACCGTACCTTTCCAATGTCTTTGATGTTGACGGACACCCTGTACTGTTTTCCAGGCTCAAATGTAGTGCCATCTGAAGGAGTGAGGTATATTTTGCCAGATTCGCCCCTGTCACCGTACAGTATCATATACAGCTTAGCCTGCGGGTCCAACACCTCTCCTAGACGAAACAGAACTAAAAAAACAAGAACCTTTAGTCGTATTTGGTGTCTAAGAAGAGAGCGGTTTGATAGACAGTCCGAAAAGTGAGGGCAGGTTAGTGGTTTATGAGAATCGCAACTCGTTAATTCACATATGGGGGAAATGTTTAGGCTTGAGTGGATCCCTTTTGAATATTCAATAGAGTAGAAGAAAGTGGAAGGGGGTGGGGTGGGGGTGGAGCAGGAGTGGAGCAAGGGTGGCGCACTAGTGACAGCACTCGCACCTCAACAATGTGGCCCGCGTTCAAATCCCGGCGTGGACGCCATACGTGAGTTGAGTTAGCTGTATGTTCTCTTGTTGGCTCCGAGAGGATTTTCCGCGGGCGATACTCCACTTTTCCTCTGCCCTCAAAACTATCTTCTAATACGCACTTGACGAGCAAAGAGCCAATGTGACTGAAATTTCCAGGGATATTTTCCCCAAAAAGACAAAATCTAAAGGAGTTTCGAAACCGGAAATTCTGGAAGTTCAAGTTAACAAAATCGAATAGAACGGAAATTTGCGGGAAGCATACTTCGAGAATTTGGGTTTGCCTCACCACATTTTCGACATTCTTCGGAAATTATGGAAAACCTGAAAAATACTGTTCTATTAGCTAAATGGATTTTTTGGAATTCCAAACCGGAATAATTGGTTAAAGCAGGTTTCTAACAACTTTCTCTAGTCACAAGGCAATATCTGAAGCTTTTCACCCTAACACCATCATGCATGGACGAGCTCCTAGAAACAGAGAGCGGGGTAGACCACGGAGATGTTGGGTAACCGACATCTGTGAATGGACTCGAAGTACACCATCGCAGGCTATCAGGCTTGCTGAGAAGAGAGACTTAGGGGGTGTTTACATGAGAAAACTCGCACCGGCGCGAGTTTCATACCGGGATGACTTTTTTATTTCGTATCGCGTTTACATTATGACTGAGTCATTTCATATCTCGTTATTTGAAGGTACACTTCATGTTGATAAAATACACGTAAGATTCACAATCGCAAACATTACGCATGCGCTACCCGTTCCAGTCTACTAGCAGACCGATTTCACACCGAAACGTGTGGTCGTTTCGCCTTTACATGATACCGTTGGGAGACTTCGTACCGGAGTGAAATTCTCGCCCCGGTACAACAACCGGGGTGAACTCACGCCGGGCTGACTCGCACCGGCATGACATTTTGAGGTGGTATCATGTAAACAAATGTAGAACCACGAGAGGGAACCAGATCTTTGGCCTAAAAGACGAAGACGAAGATTTACTCACTGTCATAAGGAGGACTAACAGTCTCCCCAGGCTGCAAAACACGTGCAGATTTGCCATCGCCTTCATCTTCAGCCAACCAGCAACGGCAAGGAAAAACAACAGCTTCCTCACTCGGAGCTGCTACCTCGATTTCTTCTACAAAAACACCATGACCGGGTCCTCGGCTGTCATTTCCAATGCTGATTTTCTCCACCTGAAACAAGCGACAAAATTCTCAACAGTCAACGAGGCGTTACGTCTTTTCTTTTGATAATAGATAGATTGTTTTCATATAACGCGGGGAAAACGCGGCGTTAAGCCACTTCGTTGAAAAAGTATTTTGACACTTTTAAAAGTAATTTAGGGAAGGTTAAAGCCAAGTCAATGAGGCAGTCTCAGCAATCTGATGCGGGGAGCGCGAGGTAGGTTTGCAGGGGCATCGCCATGGGTTCCCGCTCAATTCCTTGCTTTGTGTCCATGCCTCCCTCCCACTTTTTGAGTAAGTATTCATTCCACACTAGTTTGTCGGTGTTGTATTGATAGGACGGGCCTGATTGGGCTGCGGCTCGGTTGCCATGGAGATCTCCTTGCTGCCAAGGAGATTGCTGCCCTCCTCTGTCGCTACCTTCACAGCACCTACCCTCTGACACTACACACTAAGTGTTTTAAAGGATAAATAATTGGTAGATGGTGGAAAATTTACTGTATAATCAGTGTCTTTGAATCTGTTTGCATACTGAAAATCTTCCGGCCAAAATAATCCAGAATCCTAGGATCTACGTGAAAGTTCTTCGTGAGACCGTTCAATACGCTTGGCTGAAGAAAAAAAAACCGCTCGTTTATGAAACCTTTCACACTTGAGAAGGGTTCAATTATGCCGAAATGTGACGCAGTTCTAACTTTATGACAGGCGGACGAACAAAGTCTATTGAGTGACCATCGAGTCTGCGGACCAAATCCTATGGCATATCGACCATTCATTTTTGAATTCGACCTTTCTCACTTTCGAGAGTCAAAGATTTAAAAACTACATGAATGAAAAATACTAACAACCTACCGGTCCGATGTCCTTGATATTTGCGGACACAGTATACAGTCTTCCAGGTTCAAACTTTTTACCGTCAGATGGAGCGAGGTGTATTTTTCCAGATTCGCCTTTCTTACCATAAAGAATCATGTACAACTTAGCCCACGGGTCGTGTACCTCCCCAAGACGGAACGCGACTGTTGAACAAGCACAACAAAAGATTCCACTTTAAAGAAATTCCCAAGCAACAACGCCTTTGGATAGTTAAAGATTTGGGAGCCCCAGAGATATAGACCATTTCAGATGCGGCTTCATCTAAGAAGGTATTACTTAAAAGTATGTTTGCTTCTTTTCACTGTCACTTTTTTGTTTGACATCACAGTCATTCTAATCTGTACGCCTGAGAAAGACTGACCTGCCACTGGTTTAGAGAACATCACAGAATGTTATCTTCTAGCATACCCAGTAAATGTCGAAATTAAAGCTCCCTGAGCCAGCAAGCCAAAACAACAACGAAAAAACCCACATCGGGTTTCAAGGAACAGGAGGAAATTTAGAAAACAAGCAAATAAAAAAAACAACACAAACCAATGGGAAAATAGCAAAAAACCAAAACAAGTAAAAATATTTCTTATCCCTTGGAGAATTTCATGCTCAGAAAAGATGAGCCAAAATTTTAAAAAAAAAGATGGAAAAAAAAACTTAAAAATTACACATGCACTCACTGTCGTAAGGGTGAGTAAGCGACTCTCCAGGCACGATGACCCGAGAGGTTTTGCCATCATCTTCGTTTTCTGCGAGCCAGCAGCGGCAAGGGAATATAACTTTGGGAGCGTCAGGAGCAGTCACTTCGATTTCTTCAACAAAAACGCCTTTGTTGCGTCCTTTGCTATCATGTCCAATATGAACCTTTTGTACCTGTTAAAGTAATTATTAGAGGAAGCTGAGTATGATATGAAGAATTGTGCTGTTCTGGAAGGGTGTTGTATTAAATTCTGGAAGGTATTCTTCATATAGCAGTTGTCATCCGACAAGTGGTATTTCAGTCTATTTTTGCTATGTTTAACCAGTAGTTCGCCAGTTCGTCTTAAGGTCTGCAATCTTCCGCCATTTTCTCCAGCTCTACACTGCCATAACAGCTGGGCCCGCCCCGCCGTACGTCTTGACGTCAATCGTACTGATATCAGCAAACATAGGCTAGCTATGAGCAATAAGCCGGGGGATTTCGGCGAATAAGGAACGAAGAAACATTTTCAATGAGTCATAATATTACATATGCTATCTTATTTCCAAAACAGCGTGAGTTCACATCGGCTTATTCGAGGCCCATGACATTAAACCCTCCCTTTTCCAAAAACACTCGCATCTTATTCTCGGTTAACTTTGTTTCGCTGCATCCTTAACTCCTGACAGCCCAGAACAGGCTGGGACAGCATTGAAAGTACACGACTTACATTTCCAATGTCCTTGATGTTTACAGAAACTTTGTAGAACTTATCAGGTTCAAACTTTGATCCATCTGGTAACAGATAAATCCTGCCTGACTCTCCTTTATCACCGTAAAGCATCATGTAAAGCTTGGTATTGGGGTCCAACACTTCTCCAAGACGAAACCCAACTGCGATTTAGACAAGAAGAAACATTAATATGTCTCTCTTGCAATGCTGAAAGTGTCCGGAGCATAGGCGCAAATAAAACCAAGAAATCAACTGCTTGCATCAGCCAATTGATATATGGAAGCGTTTGTAATATGCACAAATAGAGAAAGTCTGATAAAAGCTAACCAAAATGACCAATTCACAAAGAGGTTATATATATTGCATCTGTCCACATGTAAATTTCTCCACTGAGTTGATTGCCAATTTAATTTAAAAACACCATTTTCAACGCGTTCACAAACCGTTTGCAACTGTAAATGTTACGATGACTTTGACATAGCGTGTTATCAAATAAGCGAACTTTACCTACACATTGTACTGCTTGTCTCGAATTGAACTATGGGACTACTAGGGGAACGAATTTGAACCCAAATTCCTACACAACCTTGCAAGACCCCTAAAAAAGAAGCTGGAGCCCCCCAAAACAGTCCCATGGTGCATGTAGTCAGTCCAGTCTCACGCGTAACCATTTAAAAAGGCTTACAGTCGAGGATAATTTCATTCATATAAACTATTTCTTTGAGTGACTCTAAGTGATCAATAGCCTCCCACGCAGATATTCTTTTGGCTCGTCACGCAATCCTCCCCAAGAAACGCGTAACGAAGCCCTAAGAACGTTTAAGTGGGATCCGGAGGCTAAGTGAGCAACGGCGCTTTCACAGATCAGTTTATTTTAAGCATCATTTTGTCGTATTTTTCCATAAAAAATGGAAGTGAATGCTATCAAAATATCAGAATTACTATCTTCTAGTGTCCTTTTTTCACTGGGTCATTTGTAAAACTTACTTGATGGTCAAAATTCGCAAAAAAATCGCTCTAAAAATTAACTGCTCTGTGAAAACGTCGTTGCGTGGGCACAAGGGGGCTGCTCGCTGTGCCCGGGTTATGCCAGGGCCCCTGAAGTGAGTCAATAGAGGATGAGATTTAACTTCAACTATTTTCATTGTACTTTTTTCACGAAGAAAGTTAGCACGGTTATTTTATTGAAGGAGGTTATTCCCTCTACCGATCGCAAAATGATAAAACTGCTAACATTTTGAGAACTTGCTCCCGTCACTAAGACATTGCTAAAACTCGCAGTAGAATGACGTTGACTATCGCGTTTTCCCGCCAAAATGACGCTGGTTCACGCGCGCGCACCACTTAGTATTGAGAAAATCTCGTTCTCATCTTATAATCTAAAAGTCTCTAATAGTTGATGCCAGCGCAAAATTCCTCTTTGATAACAAACTAGATCACAACACCAGTTAAGTAGAATAAACTCTTACTGTCATATCGTGAGGTTAGTGATTCCCCTGGAACCAACACACGTGTAGTTTGGCCATCATCTTCATCTTCTGCAAGCCAGCATCGACAGGGGAACACCACCGGGGATCCTCTGGGGGCTGTGACTTCTACTTCCTCCACGAACACTCCGTGGTTGGGAGACAGTCCGTCCTGTCCCAGGCTGATATTACGAATCTGTAAAAATAAATGGAATAGAGTTGACACTTAGTTGAGTTGACATATTTTTCATAAGGGGTTGAAACGTGTAACTCTCATATGGTTGCTTTGTCTAATGCTCGTGATTATCCATTTTGGAAAGTACCATATTTGGAACGAGAAGAAAAGATAACTGACCAATCAAACTTCGTAAACGACGTGACGTAATTTTACTTCACATTACCGCGCCCGCTTAAACAAATTTTCCGACAAACGGAGGGGGAAACTCCCGTGACCTGAAAGCTGAGTGAATAAATGAAATCTCGTGGATAAGAAGCCAACAGATGTGTCCTCTTGACAATATGATGTTTACATGTTAACATTAAGCTCGGACGTCACCATACAAAAGCGCCACTGGAAGCCGCTATCAGTCCATTTATGAGCTCACTGTAAGAAACTCAGCCGATGATATGAATGACGTGTGCAAGGTGGACCACACCACAGGGGAAACTTCCTCTACTCTTTTCGAAGAGTAGTGTGGGTTCTTTTACGTCCCCTTCGATTATACCAATGAAAGAAGAGTGAAGGAAATAAGGCCAATGGCTTAACCTCACCACCCAATGCCATTATAATCCTAACACACAATCCAGCATGATCTTACCAGTTATTTAAAGACCCCAGTTGTTGGTCCGGCCGGGGTTTGAACCGGCGTCCTCCCGCTCGGCCGACCGGCGTTCTCCCAGCTGAGCTAATCGGGCGGTGGATAATACTATACTCGGTGACAATTATCATATACAACCTGAGCAGGGCTGCCATTAAGGCTTTCTCTCAAGGAAAGTGGCCGCTCATTTATCCGACAAATCCTCCTATATTTATGTTTGAATCATTTTCAACATTGGAGTAGCCGGCTGATTTTACTGCAGTAGCTGGCTACTAATGACAGCCCTGACCTGGGTTGCCTGGGTCAAATACTTACATTTCCTACATCAGTAGTCTGTACAGTAACAGTATACATCTTCCCAGGTTCCAGCTTTCCTCCTTTTGGCGCGAGATAAATCTTGTCAGTATCGCCTTTGTCGCCATGTATCACCATATACAGCTTGGTGTATGGATCCAGTACTTCTCCCAGTCTAAAAGACACTAACAATGGACAGGACATTTTGATATACAGGCACTAGATCTTGCTATAGGTGTTCTCTCCAA
Source organism: Porites lutea (assembly GCF_958299795.1). NCBI lineage: Eukaryota > Metazoa > Cnidaria > Anthozoa > Scleractinia > Poritidae > Porites > Porites lutea. The sequence continues at coordinate 44,834,335 of NC_133202.1, read as the reverse complement.
AACCGAGCTCTAAACTTTAAACTCGGCAAAGAAAATGACTTTCAAAGTGTTAAGCCGAAGAAAAGAAAAGATCGTTTCAGTAGAGAATTATATGTCATACTCTAATACCAAGCGAGGTGAGTTTGAAAAAAGCGGGTCCGACGCAGTGCAAGGTTGATTACGATGAAATAAATAGGAATACGGCAGTGTGTTTGTAAATATTTCATTTTTGCGCTCTCTCTTCAGCAGAAACCTCTTTTGATTTACTGAAGGCTCTCTGGGAAGATGAACGGGGGGGGAGGGGGGAGGAGGGAGGAGGCACCAAAAGCGCGCGAAAAACGATAAAAACATTTTGGCACTTTCCATCCACCTTTGCGGACGTGTGAGCTACTCTAAAAGGGACTAATTTAGAAATATTTTAACCCTTTTATTCTAAGAGTGAACGAAATCCTATGGTGTGACTATTTAAATAAAACCTCTTGGGTAGTACTTTCACTTGGTTCTACTAAATATTTTGCTGAATTTTGACTTAGGCCACTTGTGTCTGTACGTTCAACGACCGCCTTCAGTATTAGGGTTCATTGATACTTATGTCAAGGTCTGTGTATGCAAAGTGTGTGTGTAAGGGGAGGTCTATAGCACAACGACTAATGAATACCTTGATATTCAGCCATTTCTGGTTCAGGCTCAGGCTCTGGCGCTGGAGGCGCTAAAATGTAACAAATGAAGATATGAGCAAAACGTCACGCTGATTTGCTTGGTAAAATGTACACCAACAACTTTAAAAGAAGATATCGTCTTAACGTATTTATTCGATTAACCGCCCTGGGCGCTTATTAAATTTTTGGCCCTTGAGAGTGGGCGCTTATTCGAGGTGGGCGGTAATTCGAAGTTGGGCGCTTATTCGAATAAATACGGTAGGTCAGTTTCAAATTATCAAAAAAATTCATACTTGGCTCCTTGGCTGAGTGCAATAAAGCAAGAGAAACGAATTATTAATCCCTGAAGCTCAATGCGATTTTTTTTTGTTTTATTCCCCTTAAGCTCTCCTGTTCACACTAAACCGAACGGAATAGCTCTTGCGCCGGCACGAAAACCATACCGGATATAGCCTGCGTAGCAAGCGTTTCCAATCGAGTTATTGCGCGAAAGTTAGAGCAGAAGCAAAAAAAAAAAAGGTTGAAGGAGGAGGGGGAGGGGAGAAGAGGTTTCTTCTTTCCCCTCCCCCTCCCCCGTCATTCATTTTTTTTTGCTCTTGTCCCAGCTTTCTGCACGAACCTCGCGAGGAAACGCTTGCTACGCAGGCTATACCGGATATAGGACTTCTGTTCACACATAAGAACGATGATTTTGGCGCGATTTCTGTATCGGGGCGAAGCTGCGCCGCGCCGATCTCTAAAGTGGAGAGTCACATATCGGAGAGGTTCTGTGCAACACTTTGGTGCAGTTTAAACTTGTATTTGTACCATAGAGGTGAATAAGTAGGAGCGAGGACTGGAATCCACTAAGATGGAGGTAAATATTGGGGAGTGAGGACTGGGATTTAGTTTACCAAATCCTCTCGGCCAACACGACCGGCATGATGTTCGACGTGTGTGAACGACTTCCAGTCTGTACCGTTGCTGTTCATACCATACCGGACAGCTGATAGTGTGAACATAACCTCAGGCTTGAGGGAGCCAAGTATGAATAAATTCGAAACTGTCCTGTTGTTTTCAAAGTGGATTAACCAGCGTGCAAGTGTTCCTAACACAGCCAGCAGTGATTAAATCTAACACTTACCAGCTGAATCTAAAGTCTGCTCTACAAAGGTGACATTGTCTTCTTGGACCACATCCTGGTCAACTAATCGTCACAAAACAAACAAGAGTTAACATTTGAACACAAACTTACCATAATTAAGCTTAGCTTGGTGCTATTCTAATTATCACGTGTTTGTTTAATGTCATTTAGAAGAATCAATGAAGCTTCAGTTTCCAAGCAAAAATGGCAATGAATGAAATAAATCGCTTCATAAAAGGTCTCTTGGGGAGCAGTTGGCCTTCTTGAACTGGAATATTGGGGGTTTCAGTATTGCGCTCTGGTCAGATTTATAAAGAAGGGTTTTTCGATTTGTTCTCCTTTTTAAAATCTGCGGTTTATCGGTCTTCATAGCGCCCTCAGCGATTCGGTTTACGATTTTTCTAAAAATGAGAAATGGTGTGGTGTTCCGGTTGCCACATCACTTTCCAGTAGTGGGGCCGGTCGGACGTAAAATGGCACAGTTATTAAATAGTGACAGGAACATCCCTAAGGCATGGACCATTTGAAAGGTTATGGGGAGGGCACTGGCGAAGTGCAAGAAAATATTAATGTAAGGGAACGTTAACTGAAGACATGAGGAGAATGTTAACGAAAATATCTTTGCACCTCAAAAATTCCCCACCCCGGCTATAACTTTATTAACGGTTCGCCGCTTAGTTCTTGCCAACTAGAGTTGGAAATGGTTGAATTGACCTTTCTCGGATGTTTAAGACTGCGGCCGGCTAAATTAACATTGCGTTTCGCGCTTTTGGCCTATTTTTTTTCCCCCTTTCTTTCTTTTTACAGTTTATAGGTAGACTTCCATGTCATCGTTTTCTATAATTTTCGGACTTCTTCATATAATATCATTTCTCGTGAATACTAGGTCTTAATATTGTCCGTCCATTTTAGGCAGTAGAATATACTGTCTTACCAGGATAAACTTCCACTTCCACTCGCCTCTCTTCACCCCCAGTAAGCCAGCGGTTACACGGGAAAAAATACTTCTCATCGCGGGAAGGGATCTCTATTTTTAAGGACTCTAGATACCACTCGGGATTTGGACCACTGTTGTCATGGCTCAGACGAATTCTCTCGACCTAACAGGATCAATAATAACAAAGGTGTTGACTTAAGATACGTTTGGCTTATCACAGAAACAGGTGGGTACACTCGGTGTATACGGTGCAGGACCCGAGTATGGTTGCACTTTAGTAAAGGTAAAAATATTATATATAAATGTACACGTACAGTGAGTATCCCAGGTTAAATTCTCTGGTCAGCAGTTGGAGAGTAAAGAGGTATGCGAGTCGTACGTCCGTGCCTACTATAATTATTGTAAATGATTCAAGGTAATTGGGCTTCTTTGTCTTTCTTATCCCCCATAGGCCAATTATTTTTGAAAGAAAATAACCTTTTCATTGTTTATTTTCACGACACGGAAATTTCGTTGTTGTTGTTGTTGTTTTTTTTTTGTGCTGGCATGGGTATAATAATAGAGTTTTGCTGTTGTCTCGGTGAGATAATCACGACCACATTCAAATATTTAATAGGAAATGTAATACTACATAGATCTTCATTTTAATTAATTACTTCATGTTATCATGATCAGGGATAATACCTTGAAATTATGGGTACATGCAAATACATGATTGTCAGTAAAATATGTTCTTATCTCTACTAGCACATTTTCTACAAGTCAATTTTGTTTAACTTGTTAGAAAATTGGCCTTTCAAAAAAGACTAAACACCTTGACTATTCAATAAACCTGTTTTTGATTGGATCTCCACATAATCTGACAAAAGGGATATACAAGTTTACTGATTCACTCACTTTGCCCACATCCATTGTTTGTACAGTAAATCTATCAGTACGCCCACGGTCAAATCTTTTCAGAGTTTTGCCAGATTCTTGCCGCAACATAATCTTTTCAGTTTGACCTTTGTCTCCAAACAACTGTAGCGTAACATTAGCATCAGTTCCAGCGTACGGCATATCTCCAGTTTTGAATGTTAAGCTATACGCAGCATCTGCAAAAAAATAAGGAAAGAGATTAGATTTATTTATGGTATAGGTGTTACAACAATACAAGGGAAAATACTTTTCACTAGTGACAACAACAGCACCTTCCACAAAACACAGTGAAAGCTAAACCTTGTACAGCTTATGGGGCCGTGTTCGACAGTGTTGAAAAATTATTATATAACAATACTTTTTGAACTGTTACAACGCCAATTAAAACATATATCCCTGTATCCAGATTATATACTTCTCAAAACTGCAAATAATTTTACTTCCTTGAAGCACATATGTCCTTGTAAGGCACAACTTTTGTCCCAGAACACAAAAATGCGTCTTAGATAAAAATTGTACATGGTAGGCGCTGGATTCACAGGTAGTCTGATTACTGCCATATATTCACTGCAACAGTGTTATTTATTGGTACAACAATTCTATGTGCTCAACGTAGATTTTTTTCACTTGCTCCTGCACTAGGCTTAAGGTTTTCGAAAAACGCTGAAGAACGACGGACTTTTAAATAGAAGAAGTACCAGTGGATAGTGAGACACGGTTTTCATTGGAGTTTACCATAATTTTAAACATTTTTTTGCCTTCATCTCAGTTCTGTTTACCGAAATCGCTCTCATTTTGATATGCCTAGTAAGACGTCTTTGAGCGGCACAAGTTGTGCATCGTCTTTAAATTCCACTTTTTAGCATTAAAACGTTTGGCACCAGTGCTATTGAAGCGGTACAAGGACCGTGGCCCCAAACGTACTGCAGAAAGCTGCACAAATTTCGCAATTCAGCAAGGCAGTGCCAGGACATGAAACAGGTAAATGTTTGTCCAAAACACATACTTTCCGGTCTTTTGACAGCTTTTCCAGGCAGTAATTCTCTCTCTGTCTTGCTGTCCCACACGTCCTCTGCTAGCCAACAGGCACATGGGAAATTTATGGGGTCGCTATCTGTTGGAGCTATTCTGACATTGTCCACAAACAAGCCTTTTCCATAACCCCGGCTGTCTTGTCCAAGGCGGATTTTTTCAATCTACCAGAAAAAGAACAAAACATATAAAATTTTTAAAGAACAAAAATCAAAGAATTTAACATTAAGTGATCGATTTAGGAGGCATTTCCGGGGAAAGAGTTAAGAATCCCCTCAGGGCTTTTCAGGGATAATTAACAACACTCTTGGGGCACAGTTTACAATAAATGAAATGATTATTTAGGAATGCAGCCTAATGTGAATGTGAACCGAAATAGACAGTAGGGGTGGTCAACATCAGAGATTTGTTACCACTTTAATAGCTCTGTTACATCCCACAGATTCAGATTACTGGTTGGTGAAAGTGTTGCAAGGCGACGCTCACAGTTTTTTCATCCTAATCTAAAAAAACTAGAACGCCATCTAACCATTTGCAGGTGACAAAGCAAAGGCAACTATTTCTCCTTAGTAATTGTAAGACCATGAGTGTTGGTCCGGCCAGGAATTGAATCCTACCTACCACTCTACAGTCTGGTACCAGATGCAAGCAATTGAGCTAACAATGGCAGTGGAATAGGCCTCTGACCAACATAAAGATTTACAGTTAATTTCCTTGACATTGTCCACATATGATGAATTGTGCTTATCTCACCCTTCCTATGTCAACAGTCAGAGCCAATGTGAACTTATATGTTTTCTCTCTTTCCAGTGGTTCCTCAGGTCTCAGGAACACCTTGCTTGTCTCTCCTTTACGTCCAATCAGATAGATGTATAGTGTTGCTTCAGGGTTTAACACTTCACCAAGGCTTACCGACACAGTGTGGGTAATGTCTGAGTCTACATGAGAAAATAAATTTGCAGAAAATAATTAGCAAACAACAGCTAACATTACATTACTTGCCTAACTTCACTAACCAGGGATCTAACAATGTCCTGTCCAGTTGTTCAGGACAAGTAGAATCTCTTGCTGGGGAAGTACATTAATATTAACTGTACTTGTAACTTTAAAAGCTCATTAGCCCAGTGGGCAAGGGTGTAGGTAAGCCATCTTCTAACCAAATCATTATAACCTCAACCAAGAAGGGGCACTTGGCAAGCAAAATGTGACAGCAGCTTGTCCAAAGGAAAAGCTGGAATTCATTTTTTTTTCCAAGCCTTTTGAGGCTGTGCTCTACATGTAGCAAGGCCTGGTGGCTCCTGCCGCCTTACTTTTGCTCCTGCGAAACTAGAAATCTTGGGTGCTTTCCATTCAACCCCAAATTCCAAAAATTCTGGTTGTTACGTCATAAAATGGACCATTTCGGTTTGGTCTGACCAGAATATTCGGGACCAGCTTTGCAGGTGGTCCTCTTTGACCGGTCTGGTCATTAATGTCCCTTTCCATTTGACAAAATTGTCGTCCCCACTACCACTCTTTCGAATCGTGGGAAGAACAATAACCAAATGCACAGTGGCTTGGGTCTAGTCTGTGCAACCTAAATGTACCATTTCATTTAGCACACGAAATTTCCAAAATTCCAAACTGGAATTTGTGTTGAATGGAAAGTGCCCCTTAGCTTTCTCATAGAAATCCTATGCTGGGAACCCTGAATTTCACAGGTTCAGAGCTCTGAACTCCTGGACAGCCTTGAAGCCAGACACTGGAGCTAAAGATTTGGGTTTAAGCAGTTTCAAGTTCTGCCAGGGGGGGCAAGGCTCCACTTATATGTAGAATCAAGTACATGAAGTACCAGTATGTGTGGATCCTGTGCAAGTATCCTTCATTTACATTCAAACCATGTTAATACAGAAACTGAGAGGGCCATAGATAGTGTCTATATCAACTGGAGCCTGGATTAAGTGGGGTAAGTAAGTAAGTAAGTAAGTAAGTAAGAGACTTTAGAGTGGTTTTCGTTTGAGTGTCGTAAAACCAAAACCAAAGTAATTACTCTGGCCAATCACATAGGACACAGACAATACATTGAACCAATCAAAACTCGAAGTAATTACATGTGGCTGACGCAAAGCGCGGGAAATGCATGCGAGCGCGTCACAATTGGCTTTGGTTTTACTTCTGATTGGATGAAAAGGTGGCGCGAATCTTTTAAGCCAATCGCATCGTGTAGAAAGTGCAAAACCAATTACTTTTCGACACTCAAATGAAAACCGCTCTATTTTATGAGGGTGACACGTAACAGTAACTAAACATTACTGATCAACTTGTGGCCCTCTAAAAATATAAAAATGCAATTTATAAAAACTACTTTAGCAATAAATTATTATTTACAATAAAAAATTCCTAGAATTCGATAAAAATAAAAATAAAAACTATTAAAAATGAAGACCATCCAATATCCATCTATTGTCATTAATTTAGGTCAATGATCCCTTTGACTTCTGAGAATTTAAAACTTTTTGGCATAATTCAGCCTTAAAGGATTTCAAAGACCTCCTTGTTTTTAGTGATCGGGGTAAATTTAGAGAAAATGTAAGGGTTTTTATTCCTTAGAGACAAGACAAACTGTCCCTAATAATGGGGTGACTGTGTAGAGCAGGTGTCCGAAATCAGGGGTTTGACTGTATTGAGTGCAGCTTTAACTAAAATAGTTACCTGATGAGTGTGGGGATCCTGTGCTAGGATAAATTTCTCTTTCAATTTTTCCATCACTGAAGTCTTTAGCCAACCAACAAGAGCATGGGAAAAACATAGGCTCCTCATCATCTGGGATAACTTCAATCTCATCCAGGAAAATTCCTTTGCCTTTTCCATGGCTATCATGACCAACTCGAATTCTTTCCACCTGACAGTCACAAAAAATTAATTTTATCCTTAAAACTCTGACTTTTAACTAGATAATGGGCATATAAATAAATGGCCACAACCATAATTCTTGGCATCATAATTTAGAAAAATTGTACAGCTGTACAGCATTGCCATAATTATTAAAGTTTTACCAACCTGAACCATATAAGTTTTTGTTAATTCATTATATCTGCTGCAACGCTATTTGTGAAAACTTGTTGTTTTTTGTATTGACAATGGGAGGAAGTAGCTTCTGTCAGTATTTTGCTATTTTATTTGTTTTTGTCTTCGTAGCTGTCACAGTTTCAACAGCATACTTCAGTCATTTGTTGCCAATTCATTGATCTCATTCTGCTATTTCAAGGCCATGTCACTTGTTGGAATTATATCCTAACAGGGACTCACTTAAGATTACCTTTCCTATGTCTGGCATCTCTACAGAAAATTTGTATGTCTTTCCCTCTTGAAATGAATCTGTGCCGGTACCAGTGGGGCGGAGAACTATCTTGGTGCTTTCTTCGTTTTCTCCACACAGTTGAAGATATAGCTTGATGTGTGGATCCAGGACCTTGCCCAGATGAACAGAAACAGTGTACCCCTTGTCTAAAATAAAAGTTAATTTTAAAAATGTAAGATGAAAATTGAAATTTTGAGAATTTTTTTAAAGGTTGATTTCTACTTACAGGCTAAAGCAATCTGGAATAAGTGATGCAGAAACACTGGCAAAACTTGAAATAATTCCACTGATTTAAAAATATATAGTTATATACAAATAAATTCTACAGCTTAGAGAGAACAAAATTATGGTTTGGAAATGACAGAAAAGAAAATAAGCTATAACTCACACAACTTGCCCACTAAATCAAAGACAGACTTTTCCTTCCTCCTATTTTTACACACCAGAAAAATAATCAGAAAAATGATCTTACTTGGCTTAGACGTTGATGCATTTAAATCTTTCACTGTCATTTCAGAAGACACATCCTGAGCTAGCCAGCAGTTGCAAGGAAATGTGTAATGGCTGCCATTTGATGGAACATCAATTTCAACTTCTTTTACATGAAATCCTGTCCCATACTCCATGTGGTCATGGCTGAGCTTGATTCTCTCCACCTTGATTTAAATTTTAATGAAAAAATTATTTTATCAGATGTATTGCAATTTCAGTCTATTGGTTTGCCACCATAACCATATACAAAACAAGACGTTCTAAGAATTAAAAAGCTAATGGTGAGGAAGCCCAACCTAAATCACCAGGCTTATATCTTTGTCTTTGTAAGAGCATGTATAATATATTTTTTATCAACTGTAGTGAACATTATAGTATACAGTCCTGTAATAATTCCGAAAATACCTTTCCAACATCACTCGTGGCCACCATAAACTTGTATTCTTGACTGCTTTCAAACAAATTTTTATTATCTCCTGCTTGTCTTAATTGTATTTTTGCAGTGTTTCCTTTAGATCCAAACAATTGAATGTAGACATTTCCATCTGTTCCTTTTCCCTTCACCTCACCAAGTTTCATTTTAATGTTGTATGTCACTGAAAAAGCATAATAAATATAGATGACAAGAATCTTAATTACTGATCTGAGTACATGTATCAAGAACATTAATTTACACTACAATTTATTCAATAGGTCTTTTCCAAAATCCAAAACCCTCACTTCAATCAACGTCAGGAAAAGTATTTACAACATCGGTGCCCCTTACCACAAGTTGACAAAAAATAGCAATGAAGAAAATTTTCAAAAAGGTACAGATGTTTGTGTTCATTGTATTAACAACACAATGCTTGGAGATTAAGAGTATCATTAGGGTAACATTAACTTCAAAACACACAGATGTATTCCTTCTCTGTAAGTTTCACTACCTAAGAATTACTGTCAGCACAAAGAAGCAATGGTGGGGAGTACATCCGTGTTGTGGGCTAGATTGTGATTCTAAGGTCAATAGTTAACAGGGTGCGCCAAAAATTTTCTTATCCACTTGTCCTTCAGACAAGCACTATATTAAATTTGGTTGTCCGAAACCCAAGGGTTCTTGTCCAAAAAGTTTTGCTCAAAACTCAAAAACAATCGGGCATATATTTTACTGCTTATTATTACATAATCAGCCTTTTTGCAGGTAAGTTAACAGGCCTGGTTACTAAGACCAGGTTTCTAAGCCAAATGGAGCTCGTCAAAAAAGAAATGATTGAAATGGCTGTGGAATGGAGAAGTTTTAAAGGAATATTTAACCTTCTTTTGACAAGCATGAGGTTCGCTTTTATGACTATAAGATAAATTTTAATTCTACTGTAATTTGAAGTCAACTTTCATCTGTTTCTGCATTTTTTCTAATTAAAAATGTGCTTGTCCCACAGACAAGTTATGTCAAAGGTTTACTTGTCCGAACTGTATTTCTACCTGTCTCGGACAATCGGACATAGGTTTTGGCGCACCCTGTAGTTAGACATGTATGACGTATGAGTCTATAATGTGCCAAATTGATCTATACTTGTAAATAGCACTATGTTAATAGAAAAAATAAAGTATTACTATTTATAAATTGTCATTGTTATTAATGTGCATACCATTCCCATCAGGGATGTCTGATCTTGGTCCATCTGATGGTGCCCGTTGCCTCACTAATGATGATGTGCGAGGAAGAGTTGATGGTTTTGGTGGAGCAGACGCTGTTGTGGAAGAACTACTTGCCAGAACTGCAAAACAATAAAGCTTGTACTCTTTGAACAGGTTTTTAAAACATGAAAAAAGGCTTATCTTGTCTGGTTGTTAATTAATGGGCTAAATGAAATTTTGTCACAGTTATGCATTATTGCAGTCAAGTGCAGTTCTTAGCTCCACCAGTCTCTCCAGCACCACCCCCAACAGACATCTTTGTTGAGTTTAAATCTTAATAAACCTCAGTATTGGTAGGTGGCAAATATAACACTGGGAGTGGCAAAATTGAGAGAATCTGGCTCTTCTTCAACGGGCTATCAATATAATCCATGGGCTTGACTCTACAACAACTGTTTGTAAGGGGCCTTATTTACCTGGACTTTCACCTCTGTTAGAAACTTTACTTCCAGTTGAAAAGGATGAGGATCGTATTGGCATTGTTAAACTGGAAATCTTTGTTCCACTGCCTGTTGAACTAACTGACGCACCACTTGATCTTCTTCCTGTACTGCCAGTGCTGTATGTACGTTGCAAGGAACCTGTTTCACCAGAATCAGAATCCCGCTTTTTATATGGAAATCTGTCATCCATGTTATCAGAACCCGAGTCTCCATTTACCATATAAATTGTTCGTTTACTATAAGATCTCTCTTGTGTTGAGTCTGTGCCATTTGTGATTGACCCATTGACATATGCGCCCGGATCATTAGAGCTATCTGAGTAATGCCGCTCAGTCCTTGTGTGACGCATTTCTTCACTTATCGTACGAACTTGACGCACTTCTCGTCTTGTGAATGATTCACTTCTTGCAGTCTCCCACTGCATTTTTACAGAGCCTGTAAGAAGCTGCGGAGATAATAAAGACCAATACATTTTAAGTCTGAGAAAAACAGCTGACATTTCGTGATGCCACCACTGGTTTCCTGGTCAAATGATGTCTGAGGAATGATCACAACAATTCCACACCGATGACGTGTCACTACACAGATCTGGATTACATGTAAGAGCTTCTCATTAGCTGAAGAAAATTTCTCACATGACCCAGTGTTGGTGTTGAAAAATGTTGGCTGTTTTCTCAGGCTACAATATTTTTAATGACTATAAGCAAAATACACTTTTTAGCTACCAAAAACAGGTATATTTTAATGGTAGTTGGGTCTGGGGGGAGGTTACAGGAGGTACTTATCCCCCCCCCCCCCTGAGATGACCTGCGGCGTTCTAATACAACTTGCAACAAACTACGGTACGTGGTTCATTGGTGTTGAAATAAAACATGATCATATGAGACAAGGCTGAAGAATTTATGTTAAAAACCATAAAAATGTTTTTTGGGCACGTAGTGTCACCAGTTAGTTACGCCATTCATTAGTGGTGAACCCCCTCATAAGAAAAATCCTGGATCGTCCCTCTATCCCCTCTGTTTTACAGAAAATAAGGGAAAACATTTCACTTATACTTATGTTCACTTGATACAAGGTGTCTGCTTTTAAAATATGAAGTCATCTCAATCCTGAGCTTTCACAGTAGATTATAGGTCTAGCCCTTTTTAGTCATTAAGATAAAAGTGATAGTGAGGGAATTGAGTACCAGAAAAATGCTTCGAAGAAGTAAGTGGGGAGGTGAGGACATTAGGATTTGGAAATATTTTGAATCAATAATAAAACAATGAACTATTGAATTGGCTTTTATATGTTATAAAGAGTTTAAATGCAGATCTTGGAGGTTTTTTTCACCTTGGATGATAATACCCTCCTTGACCTGCATAATTCTTCATATCATCCTCAGCTTCATTCGATAAGTCTTATTGTTCCACATAATCAGTAAAAATGCTTTCTTCATTAAAAAAACTGTTGCATAAAAATAGCTAGAATATAATACATAATAGCACGATTTTTGGCTCATCTCTGTGTAATATGATTTATTACTTACAGCTGACGAAAAACAAAGAAAACACCAAACCTAACCCATAGTCCATAAAACAAGGAGAACGAATAAATTACATTTCACCGGGGATGACCCTGAGTTTTTGGAAGTGGCTACTCATGAATACTTTTGAGACCGTCAATAATGCAACTTTTCAAACTAAAGGTTAAGTTGTCAAGACGTTTACTGAAAAAATAGAACAGTCCTTTGTCATGTTGACTATATGGAAAAGCAAAATAAAGACGAAGGTCACGACATCTTGCGCTCGATTACATTCAAGAGTCTGTTCATCATCACGTGCAAGAAACAAATGCTAACCTAACTAATAAATCTTTGAAAATAAAATGGAAAAGCTTCACTTGAACTAATCGGGGTGTGCTGCAAAAAATAAGAAGCTTAATGTAATTACAGAACTTAATAGGACACGGCTTCAATAATACATGCACAAACGTAGGCTACCGCACAAACTTTAGTAGTTTTGATGTTGAGCTAAATGCTTACTTTGAGGACCTGGACAAACTGAATTAGAACTTTAAATCATTATATTTTAAAGCCAATTTAGAGTTAAATTCATAAAGTCCACCGTGATAAGAAGATATAATCCTAAAGTCTTTTGGAATCGTAATCCTCGGTTTATCCTTTTGAAAACATCTCGGAGTGAATTAAGGGGACAAGATAGTTCAGTCTAGAGCGTGGCTAAAAATATATTACACATGCCTTCGCGTACACTTGCTTAGGTTTTTTGTTTTGTTTCTGTCTTCTGATATTGAAATGGTTTCTTCGCTTCAGGGAACGGCTGTTAAATTTATATTACGCTTAAGTTTACTTCTGTAATATAAGCACAAAGGGTTGAAATGGCTTACAATTGTTTACAAACGTTCCTTGTAAAATTGTTCAAAAGGAACGAGCGTTCTAGAACCAAAAACGAATAAAATAAATCGAATGGAGTAAATATAGCTCAATGAAATAACAAAATGCATTGATTGGGCATGAAAAATTACCTTTTTCGAGTACCAGGGTTGTGATTTGCCCGACAGAAACTCGTTTCTCCCGCCGAAGTCTGAATCGTCCCCACAGAGTTTTCAGATTACATAAACGTTCTGTCGTTAAGCAAACCTCTTGACTTTCTTGACAGCTTTCGCATATCGAGTTACGGGACTGATCGAATTGTGAACTTGAAAAGCCGCCAAGCATCGGTGGTATATTCGACTGTTACAATACCAGCCACTGTTTATTTTGAAAGTGGCATCCAATATATTTCATTCGCCATATTGATAACGGGCGAAAGGGCGAGGTTACAGGGCAACAATTCACACATCGATTATCACGGGGGAGGGGCAAATTTCAATTGTTTATTACAGTCTGGGAGGATAATTTATACAAAATTCAATAAAATAAACAAGACTCTGCACTAGTAATCAACCCTGCTCAGATCACTTTATGTAGAACAACACATGCAATGATCTCAGCTCTGGAAGAGAAAGAGTATGAAAGAGCCAAAAAATGGTTTTAAAGATTGGCGTAAAATTACCGGCCGGGCAAAAAACATCTATCTTATCACACTCAGCAAGCACCTGAATGGCGAAACTGGCAAGAACTCAAGTGTGCCAGAAGTCTGCAACTCTTTCAGCGCGTTGTGGATTTAATTTAATAAGGCCACCCGCAAAAAATAATCATTGACATATACCGCAGTCATATGATTGGCTCAGCTATAAAAATTGGAACGGAAACATTCTAGATAATTCTTCTATCCACGAGATTTCAAACTTCTGTGATCCGACTACTGTTGTCAGATCTTCGTTTCTGGATTGAAAGCACAAGAAACCATTTTTTGTTTCTCAGAAAGTAGTAGTTATGCTTCACCCATTCACTTAGGACTGTTCTAATGAAAGCGCGTATTAAAAGCTAAAAATATCCATTCATTAAAATAGCTGCCTATGAAATCTGAGTTTTTTATGGGTTACCTCGTGGGTCGGCATCCTTGTTGTTCTCCCGATCTCCGATGAGTTAATGTCTTATAACGCAGAATTATATAAACATATAGCTGAAGAGTTAGTCAGCGTTTTACGTGGTCATACATGAGTCAGGTGTAACCTGGCGGCACTTGACGATTTCTGCCCATGCCCGTCTGAGTCGCAAACAGAATAAGACCGGTTCCCACGCTTTCTCATCCGGTCGGAGAGACATCACAACCGAATTATTCTAAAACAATACCTTGTTTTGTAATTCCGGCTTAAGCTCGTAGTTCCTTGAGAATGAGTCATTGCTCTTTTGATTTTTTGCTTTATTCTTTGTTCCATCTGATTGTGGGAAAACTTCACGCTTCATTACCACTAAACAATTAATCGAAACGGGACTCGGTATTAAAAAACAGTGCAATTTGGTACAGAGGCAGCTGGGCCGGTCGATTATGACTGGCCAAATGAAAACAACTTCTCAAAGCTTTGTTTTACCTTACACGATGACGATTTATTGTATTGTTTAAATTATTGTTGCTCACCTCATCTTGAAATCAAGGTCAATCAAAGCCTCGGGACAAAAAACTAGTCAGAAACTGATTTCACTGTAACAAATTTTCACAATCGGGTTAAGGTTGCTGGCTTTTGAAGTCAGTTAAATTTGGTGTGGCGCACAAATGTAGGATGCAACAATTTGTAAAAGCCTTTATCAACTCAAACTGACAACCATAAAGTAATAAAAGAATACTGAACAAAGGTACAAAAGTTTCCTAAGTACTAACAATTGTCGAGTGTTGAAGAGACATTTGAATGGCTGTACAACAATCAATTTGTAAATTGTTACTGAATACAGTCTCGACCTTTGCGTTTGCTTTGAAACACGGAGCAAAACTCGAGATCTTTTTGAGCCCGCTTACAAACTGCATAAGGCAAGCAAACATACAGCCTTCTCCTTTTTTTGCGGCGTAAATCACATTTTTTTCTATGCATGCAGTGCTGAGAAACGCCGGTAGAACTCAAACCGTCTTAACGTCTGCGTCGTTTTTTACCAGCATCGCCTAGTTTTCAGAAAACTTTTTGAGATGACAAACTCATTCAGGCAATCTCTTACCTTAATTCAAGCAATTTCGACCTTCCAAGGCTACGATTTAAGGCACCTTCTTACGGAATTTTGTCTTCATGGAATTTTCGTTGCCGTGGGAGTTTTAAATCACACAATGTTTGACGCTATGGTTGTAATACATTTTTTATGAGCCGGATTTGCTGCAGCACGCTTGCTGTGAACAACTGGTAGCTTTAATTTGTACCGTATAACCCAAAAAACTTCATAACATTTTAAACAAAATAACGTCATTAGGACTAACTAAAAGATTTGTTAACGGCGGAGAAAACAGAAAAATGTTGACTTTATGGGAAAAACAATACTTGAAAAGCCACCGGTGCAAAATGCTAATATAGGTAAAATCAGCGAGGGGTACCTAATTAACAGACATTTGCCTTAGACAATTCGCGGTCTGTACAAAAACTGCCAGTTCTATTTGAGTTTGAATTTGAATTTGTCTGAAAAGATTTGTTAAAACCTAATAGGATAACCTCAGCGCCTCTGCCTCGCTGCAAGACCAACTGACAAGTGCCTCTTGTTAGTGCTGTCATAATTATGAGTTGTCTCCATACAAAGTAAGGTATCTTAACGGGTCTGTAATTGGTAGAGATATCTCCTTGTTATATAGCCACAAGACACAACAAATCGCTTGCTAAAACAAGACGGAGCTGTAAATATTTAATCGACTTTCCATTAAAATTCAACAATTCGTAGTTGAAATTATTACGGAGCTGAAATTTAAAATAAAATTGTTTTTTAATTATGATCCTGCAACTGACGAATCGATTAATTTAGAATAAAATATATATCATGCTCAAACAATATACCTGATGTAGCCGGTTTTGTGTTTAAAAGGTTTACAGACTTAAGATGGACAGTATATATTCACAAGCATGAACTAAGTAGAATAACGACTATGTAACAAGAATCGAAAAATTTGCTTGAACAAAATTTGTCATCTTATTCCTAAGAAAACTAATATAAAGAGTAGAAAAAAATATATAGCACTTTGACAGCAGTTCTGCATCAGCTGAAATCTAGTAGATATTCGTATTACTGCCGAAACTCTCCCGTTTCTCAAGTAACTTTACACCGGCACACACTCTTTAGTCGAATTAAAGAAATGCACTGAGAACCGGCCGTATTATACAGAGGTGTATTATAGATAATAGTAACAAGACTATTGTCAGTGGAGTCTAATATGTTCCTACAAATGAGTACTCTAACACAAAAAGTCGGACGATCAATCAATACTGAAGCAAACTTTGAGATATGTTAAACTAAACACAAGATGTCCCTAGAGTATCATTGGCTTTAGCATACAGCATTGGCTTTCGAACTGAGAAACAAAATAAATAAATAGTAAAAAATTAAGAGTAACTTTCCAATTACAGTGCCAGTGATGTCGCGTACTGTCCAAAATCGGACTAATCGGACGACCTTGCAGATAATGTTTGCAACCTTCAATCGGAACCACATGATCAACAAGGCGATTTCGATCCGCTTTTTTCGGTGATTTAGTCCCTCAATCGGCGGTCTGACTGTCGTATGGTTCCGGGCTCTCTTGTTGTTGTGTTTCTTAATCCGATGCATGGGCTGCTTTTGGAATTTCGATTTAACTTTCCCTGTTAATGATGGTAAGGTGGCGAAGTCGAAGTGAACCACCGCAGGTTTACCCTGTGCGAAGTGTACCATGTAATCTTATTGAAAAACAGAAAAATGGCGGAATTGTGCCCTCGATTGTAAAGGCGTACACAGCACGGTTTCGATACCTTAAAACACCATCAATAAAGCTAAGTTGTGTTTGCCTATCACCTAACAAGGCAAAATGTCCATTAACCTGAGATATAACTACATAGAACAAGATTCGAAGTGACAATTAGAGCTATGAGAGAAAACTTCACTGAAGAAACGTAAAAGGCAAAAGTTTATCAGCTTGTGATAGTTACAGAGATGAGGAGTTATCACTTAAAAATCTATACAGCAATATTGTAACATCCATTTATTTGAGGCTGATGAAAACTCACTTCACTTGATCGTAAAAGATTCATCAGGCAAGTGATGGGTCACCTGAGAAAATGAAGATGAGGAAGCAAAGAGGATGAAGGAAGAAATAATTATTACCCTCTCTAGCTGATGTGATCCGTCTGCGGAAAGTAACGCGAGGAAGGTACAAAGCACTGTTGTAATGACTGAGAGACCACAACTGAAAACTTAACACTGTATAACGTTTAGGGAAGAGACCCGGGTGAAATGCCGAACGGCCGAGGAAGAAAACCACTATATCTTTCAGTTTTCGGCTGCTTCTGTGTTTCTACGTCTCATTAAATAAAAGTGTTGTGAAATATTGTTTCAGAATCCAGGGAAAACGAAAGTCAAAGTCAAGAAGAATAAGTTTTTAGGCCAAGGCAGAGAACACTTTCGTTAGAATCCCTTGTTCTTAACAGCGGAGCTACCACTGTAATCGTATAAATGTCATTTCTGTTATCCTGGCTGTGGCACAAATCTTCCAAGCACCAACTTCTTTCACAATGGAAGACTTTATCAGTATATTAATCATGTGTAGAAGCTTCACTTCTAGGCTTGGCTAAAACTGACATTCAGCAACAAACTGAGCCTGTCCTTCCTCTATCAGTGGAAGACAGATGTAGCTGGATGTATGGGAAAAAATGGGCTTCTTCGCGCAAGTTGCTATAAGCTGAACTGGAAGAAGCTTTCATATCCGTCAATTAAAGAGCGTGATAATAGACCCATTCCCTGAAAAACTGACGCTAACTTTCCAAAGAACCGAAGATGGACGAATAAACGAATAAATAAATTAATAAAATAGTAAATAATGATTTATAATCAGATTTAACAATAATAATGTACACATTGGTTGTTCGTCTACCATTCCTTGTCGAATTGGAATTGAAAATGATGGTTTTTGAGGAGGGGGGAAAACTGGAGTACCCGGACAAAAACCTCTCGGAGCAAGGGAGGTAACCAACAACAGACTCAACCCACATATGGCATTGATAACGGGATTTGGACCCGGGTCACATTGGCTGGAGGCGATTGCTCAACCCCTGCGCCATTCTTGCCCCCCAAAGAGGCCTTACAGAGGGATCAGAGCATAGCTGCAAAACAAGTATAGGATATAAACCCTGCTTCTGTTCGCTCAGCCAAATCATTTTCATGATGACACGCCTAGAGAACGTCTGAGCATGCAGCAACTCTTGGACATATTCTTTCTTAAGTCCGCTCATGTAAGGTGTCATCAAGACTAGGAAATGCGTGGCTGTGTCATTGACTCTGTCGTTTTCATGAGGACACGCCTAGACAGAGCCTGAGAATGGCTTTCGGTCCGGTAGATCCAGTAGATTTAATGTCGTATAAAGTGTCAAGACAAGGAAAGGCGTCGTTGTGTCATTGACTGTCTGCAATCATTTAACTCTTTCAATGTGTTTAAGAAAGACAAGACAATCTAGTCAAAACCTTTATTTATACACGATGATATTAAAAGCTTAGTAGCTTCAGGGGTCGTGCCCATGTCTTTGTGTTGATATGCTGTTGTATTGGCACAATACTGACTGATGTGCCAGGGGACACCCAAGCTTTCGCCTGCTATAATTATCATCGCCTTTCATTTTGCTCTACGAGCATCCATTAATGCTATCGCAGCAGAAAATCATGATTGCCACAAGGGATATCGACCGCATTGCTCTACTGTTCGTCAAGGCATACCGACAAAAGCTTGGGCTCTTCTAATAAATGTGAGCATTAGCCTGCAGAAAAAGATGGCCTAAACGTTAATTACCTTAACGTTAGTTAACCGCCTTTGAAGAGCGAGTGGTCATTCGACGATGAACATCAAAGTAAGTGAAGGCTTCTTTTTTCTTGGCGCTTAAAACGATACTCTGCAACTAAGATATTAAAGCTTGCAAAACCAGGATGACATCTAGATGCATGTCTTTTCAACAAAGATAACGGATCAAGATGGACAACCATCTGAGGATAAGATGTTTTCCGGTGCTACAGTAGCGGGTGAGCTCCGCTTCTATGTTCGTCTTTTCTATGCTACCGAGACACTGATGTAGTAGTATACTCTACGTGTGCGGAGAAAGGTATAGCACTTTCAGGTAA
Source organism: Porites lutea (assembly GCF_958299795.1). Lineage (NCBI taxonomy): Eukaryota > Metazoa > Cnidaria > Anthozoa > Scleractinia > Poritidae > Porites > Porites lutea. The sequence continues at coordinate 44,815,028 of NC_133202.1, read as the reverse complement.
ATAAATACTAATATCGTGTTCGCAGTTCTACCCTGGGATCGGAGCCTCTCCAAAAAATGAACTTATACCATTCTTGAAAAGCGTTTCTTGCATGTTCCTCATTATGGACAAGTGGACTCGTTAATATCAGTGCCACGAATTTAAAGTAAAGTCAGTAAAATAGTTCTGCTACAAGCCCTGATTTTTTCTGTGACTTTCAAAATGAAAGAAAGTAAAGGGTTGTTTTGACATTTTAGTCTGGGAAAGAAATACCAGGTTGCGAGCACCTCTGGCATTGTTAAAAGTCTTAATGTAAAAGTCTTTCTTAATTCCTCAGTGGCTCTCTTAATTAATGGAGCAAAAAAGGCCTAGGCCTAAACCAAATAAGTAAGTGCTAAAATTAGATGAAATGTAAACATGAAATAAATAAATAGAGAGATAACAGTAAATAAGACATGTTAAAAGTATTGACAAGCATAACTAGCCCCCCCAAAAAAGTTCTTGTGGCGAAGGTTTTCATGCAAACATGCCATGCAGCCTAATGGGTTGTCATAGAAATTCACTCAGTCGGTTTTCAGTAGGAAAACAAATTATCAAAAAAGCGTTTCTTTTTTCATAAATATTCCCGGGTTGCATGTTATCAAAATCGCGGGTTCACGGCATTACGGTGTAAAATAGTTGCACTGATCGTTATTTCAGTTTAACCGCCGTGTTTACCTTGTCTCTACAAGTCAAACAGTTACTCAGTCTCGTTATTGTAACACAATTGTAACACCGCCTGATCCTCGCAGTGTTTCAAGATGAAAGTTCATGTCATTCTCAGTGATTGTCTGTGTCAGTAGGGTAACAGAGAAGTGCGTGGAAGGTGGGAGCGTGTTAATAAAACGATGATATGTGAGATATTTATTCTGTATTTTGTACTCTGTAGTTTGTAACCGCGTTATTATAAAAGAGTATTTTGTACTAAATATAAAGTGCACGTTACTGAGGCGAAGAGTGATTTTTTTACACTAACGTCACGCCTGTTAAAGCGTCACTTCAGCCTGATTTACGTATCCGTTCTATAAAGCTCATATGGCGAAAGGACAGTTAGCAAAGACTTTTCTACCTTAAAAAAAACTTTAATGCGGATAAGCTCCAGTCAGCTTTATTTATGAATTCGCCGATAACCTCGTCGATATCGCGTGACACTGACTTAGTTTATTGTTTATTATCAGTCGTGATTTCAAAAAAAGCCTAACACCATTTTTAAAGTTATACAAGTTTGACAATCTGACGGAAAATGCTCGTTTTGGCAACCATAATTTGAGCGCCACAATAACAATTTCATTGCCAGACCACTTCTTAAATAAAAAAAACTTTAAATGCAATTATTAAAGAACAGTGTAAACCGATTATAACAATCTGCTGAAAACTGTTAAACTCCTACTTAATCTCACAGGAATTAATTTTAAATCGTGATTTCATTCTTCCTTACCTGCAACTTCGGAGGATTAACTTTAACGTTACATCCAAAGGTAATTGCCACGGTTAGAGCTATCGACACATAAATTTACTAAACCTCAATAACTTTACTGACGTGAATATAGATGAGGTGAAATGATTGAATTATCATAGAATACAAACAATCTTTTATTGCGACAAGTTATCAATATTTATGATTTTTTAACCTCTGTGGGGTTTGAAGCTACAAGAGAACACTATTGGCTTTCCAGTTCAAAAGCGTTCCTTTGAATTTAGAATAACACTGCTTGACGTAGTACGCTTGTACTGTCAGTTTTCTAGGTACCCGCGGAGCAGTTTGTCTAAAGTGGGTTTACAAACTCTGAACGACGCGCTTACAAAAATAATTTTTTGCTTGCTTCTACCGGGCATCAAGGAGATATCGTAGGGAATACCCAGGGGTGTCCTTTCTTAGACAAAAGAAAATCTCTAGAACTACCTCACAAACGAGAGAGGATTCCTGCAAAAGGCTTAACTGCGGCTTGCCTGACAACAGAAGGAGAATATTATTTGAGTCGCAAATGGTAAAAGTTTAAAGTTTCCATGTACACAACACGCTAAAGCAACGCATTTCGGCGTGCCAATAAAATCTGAATTGGGAACTTTAAACGTTTGTAGCAGATAAGGATTATCATTTTCAAATTGTAATAACAAGAAGCCACGGGAGACGGCGAAAATAGCGTCTTTTCGTCAACAGGGCCACTTTTGTTATCTTGGTTAAATTGTTATTAAAAATTGCGGTGAGATGCTCTAGGCTGGTCAGCGGTTGTAACATAAACTCAGTTTCTATTCAGTGTATTGTGGTAGAAGATGATGAAAGGCTAGCCGCTCCATTTTGAAATGAACGGCAAACAAAGGCGGGATTTCCAGCAGCTCATGATGGTGGGAAATCTTGGTGTGTACTCTTACCTCGTACGTTCCTTCTCGACGATTTGTTGGTTTTACTGCACTTACCGACAAAATCATCATTATCAGTTACAAATCCAGTTTGCATACCTGTTCAATTAAAAAAGATAAGAGAAACTTACGTTACAAACCAGTCTTTCCGCAAACTTTTCGTATAAGCAACTTTTCCTGAAATTAAGAGCATCTTTTAACCAAATTGTCTTTCCTATTAAACTTTTAATTTTATTATGCCAGCAGACTATATAACCGATAGTCTACTTTTTACTGCCCGTCTCGAAAATTAAAGAGTCAGTACACTCAGAGGTTCTGGGTAAAAGCCCAGGATGTGAAAGTGTACCGTACTCGATTCACGCGTGGTAGGACATCTAGATCAGTTGTCGGCCAAACAGAGATTTTCGCGAAGGAGTCAGTAAATAAGTACGATTCAAGGCCGCCAGTCCGGGCTTGGTGTTAGTTCACCTGTGTAGCTAGTCAGTGAAACAAACGACAAACACGTACGAGGCACACTTTGTTGTGAATCGTTAGCTTTCTTCCCTTACAGAACGTGATGAGGTTCTCCGAAAAACTTTGCCGGAGGCGGCTTAAACAAAATAAAAAATATTATACAGCACCCAAACCAGCTTTTTTATGCGTAGTGGTTTCAAATAACATTCATTGTCGTAAGTAGATACAAAATTATAGTTTGGAACGGAAAAAGACCCAGGGGTGGCGGCGTGAATAGAGACCTTGGTAATTTTAAGTTTTTTTGAAATAGATTCGATAATCAACAAGCAAAAGAGTTCTAAAAAGTCGTATTTCTTCTCAAACGTGGGATTGTGATGTTTTAGGGTGCAAAAAACCGTGCGGTAAATCACTTACCTCTGGAGAGTGGTCTAGCCGTACAAACGTGAACCTCAAACCGCAAACCTGACGACAAGGCCCTGATCACATGACTTCTTGACGTTCGCGGGAAATGCCAAAAGCCTCAATCTTAAGGTCTCTTCTGTAACAGAGATACCATGGGTCTATAAAGACTTTTTTTTTCGACAAAACTTCGTCCCTACTTTTCGGACCAGTGGCGGGCGGGGGCTAGGAAGGAAAGGGAAAGGCAGATTGTGTAAGATCGTCTTGGGTTGTCATTAAGAGGCAGGGACAGGGGAGCTTTTCCCGCCTAATATGAACGTGGCCCCCAACTACTTTCAAAAGAAAATAGAAGAAGTATAGAACCAAAAGAAACCTCTAGCTGTTTGATTACCCGTCTATTTTTTGTATTTACCCGGCAACTTAAAATCTTAGTGACAACCCTGGAATTTGTGATTCTCGAATTTTTGTCTATGGAGACTTGGTGGCAGTCTTGAACTACGTAAAAAAAAAGTAACATGTGAAAAAAAAAAAAAATAAACAAGTAAATAAACAACACAGTCCAAAACACAGGGAGTTGAGAGAAACTAAAGATTACCAGCTAACTCTGTTTTCAAAAACACAAGGTGGAATCCAGTTAGTCTTACGTTTATCAACTTAAAAGTTTAAAGAGCTCTTTATGAAGGGGCAAAGCATTTGTGCACATCATGTGTACATCAACGTGGTGGTTGTTAATAAATAATAGAAATGCATCTGAAATTTTCTTTGGCTATCTGGGGGACTGATTCACTTGTTAACACAATAACTATTTTATTCACAAATATTAGTCCCCTTGAAATACTTCAATGCGCAGATGTGGCTAATTAGAATAGACTTTTTCAAATGCGTTTGGTAACCAGCTTATCTTTTTGAGCTCAGAGTTTTGTCACGTAATGCTGTCTCTCTGAAACTCGTCATGCCAAGGAGGTTATTGAGTTGAAAACATGTAACTAGTTGCAAATATGGGACGTCTCTAATTCCTGATCAGTCTGGTAAAAACTATTACATGTCGAGGATTTTAGAAATACGACTTAGTCACGTGAAACGGTCAATGTTGTGATTCTGTCTGGGTTCAAAAGGTTGACGGCGAGTCGTACTTCATATCGTGAGTAAAAGCAATTTTATAACCTATTCTTTGGAAGAAAAAATCCATTATTCACTCAAAGGTCAATTTAAGATCAACCACATATGGGCACACCAGGTGGGACCCCGAAAAAGAAAGATTTTAGTAAAATTAGCTGTAACAACCGTGTTAATCTGAAATTCCAACGGGGACTGAATAAGATAGCTATTCGCGTATGCTTCAACTGCATCAGTTTACCTTTCATGTATAGTTCAATAAAGTTAATTGAAAAAAAAGTGTCAAATTTGCGTGACGAACTTCCATTCACTCTTGTGTTTTTTAAGCTCTCATTTTCTGATAATCGCAACAAAACAATTTGCGAGGTTAGTTCATCAAGGGCCGGTCTGCCATTTCACGGAAGCATCCGTGAAAGTGCTTTTAGTTAATAATGGTTCTAAGTGGACAAATGACTAGAGAAATAAAGTTTGACAAATTGTTTCGTCTGTGCAAATGCTACCCTTGCCAACAGTAAACAAGGGAGAGCACCAATACGGGATTTCTTTTGCATATAACAAATGACAGGACTTGTAGTCCTTGCGAATAAATTGTAGGTGTTAATTGCTCTTTATAGTTAGGCAGGCACGCAAATGAAGTGTGAGGCGATTTAAGGGCGTTAACTAGGCCCTTATGAAAAACACCAACCTTTAAGTTTCAGGCGTTTAGCCAGAATTTGTCTCTTTTCTGATAACTATCTCCTCTATTCTAAAAAAAGTCAAAAGAGCCAAAATTTAACGGACAAAGTGGCAAAGCTCATTTCTTCTTTTCGAATACTTTGTCACAGTGCAAATTTAAAAAGCTTGAGTGTTTAATGGCCTTATTATTTTCTGCCTGGGATGGTGAAAATGTTTATTCGTGGAGTGTTCCACTCGACTTTAAGCCTACTTAGTTTGAGACCGAACAGAAAACGTTTTATCAGTCACGAAACATTTGGTTATAAATAAGAAGACGATAATTTCGTCTTGTACAGACGAGGTACAGTCTTTTTACAACACAGCGAGCAGACTTCTGAAAAGGTACACTGCAATATTGTAGAGCGTGAGTTACAAAATGATGATCCGAGCGTTCATTTTAGCGTCCATCATGTTGCTGTTCATAGCTTTTGTTCAGGATAGTGAAGGGCAGTTTGGGACACTTCGTATCCCAACAAAAAAACCTGGAGACGCACCAAAAAGAGAGGTTTGTCCCTTTTAGCTTTCACATCCTATCGGCTCAAACCCCCTTAGACACCTTATGGATTGTAGTATTCTTTATTGCTTTCACACTATTCACTACTTTCCCATTAGCCATAATACATCTGGTTTAACACTCCGCCCCCACCCCCCCCTCCCTCTAAGTTACAAGTTCCCTTGGGAGTATTGTAAATCCCAAGTTAAATTGGAAACAATTAGGGAGCTTAAGCAAATACGACGACGACCACTGACGACGACCTCAAAAAAACAATAGGTATACTCGCACGAATTCTAAGTCTTTTGAAATTTGTGTTCAGCAAATGTTCATGAAAGTGCAGGTCTCTTCAATTTTTTAGGAAAAAAGATGAGAATAGAGTGGGTAAGAATCGAATCCAAAGTGTAGTATCTGCAATCCACCTGCACCTACACCACCTACACCAGGATTTGCTGCTCACCCTAACCCTTAATAGAAGATAAAAATTTCGAGTCAGTGCTTACCCCTAATCACTATTTTCAGATCTTTACCCTTATCAGTATTGTCAGTGTTAACCCTGATCACTATAGTCAGTAGTGTTCGAAGCGACAAGGAATATAACGTTGTGTAAACTTCATAAGGTGTCCAAGGGGGTTTAGGCCGATGGGATCCATTGTTAACTTTCTTTAGTTTGTATAAATTTGATGGCGTTAGGCCGCCATTTCACAGCGGTCAAACGAGTGAAATTTGCAAAAGTTAAGCGAAATACTTCAAAGTTAAGGTTGCTACTTTCACTATCGAAAGTTTAGGGTATTACCAACATCGTGTTAGTTATCTAAACTTTTTAAAAGTTTACTAAAAAAGTTCTAAGTGATTGAAAACCGATGCTGACGTTATTATCGACGCCATTTTCAAACATGATTCTCTTTTAGTGCGAAGCGTTTTCGGCGAAAAAAGCTCAAAATTTTGAGGAAAATGGAAAGATAGTTATGTTGACTAACTGATTTATACATCTTTGCCCATTTTTCTCTAACTGGTAAATGAAATCCCAGCAATAAAAAACAAAAATAACGATTTAGACGTTTGACCGCGGTGGTTAGGCCGCCATCCTTGAAGCAAATGGAAATTGAACTAGCCGCAAGGAAGGAGGGGCGGAAACGGAGGAGTTTAGGGGAGGGGAGGGGAAGAAAAGAGAAAAACACTTGCCGAAGGCGCCTATGAAATTAACGAACACCTCCTAATTAGTTGCGCCTGATTGGTTCCTGGAAGGAAGGAAGAAAGCCAAAAGGCGATAGTTATAGAATTGGTGATGGCCCTTTCTTTCTTACTTTATTTCTTCTTTATTTCAAAATTTTTTACGGTAACATCATTGCAATACCTCACAGATAACAGCAGAACTCGAGTAGTTTAAGGTGAGTCACTGTAGGCGTTTTCTTCGGTTGCGCGAATGTTTATGGTCGCGTCACTACAATTTCCGAGTTCCAAAAACTCTCACTTTCAAAACGAGGCTACTTACAAAACCTTTCTTATGAAAATGAGTTTTATTTGCATAAGGATAAAAAAATAATCTTCATATTAATGTTTTTGCACTTTGCCTCGCTTTGAAGCAGAGGCTTGGGGCAACTCGAAAAAAAAATCGAGGAGTTAACGCCTTCTCCAATAAAGGTTAGCATCAGGTAACATCGGCTAAAGCCAGACTGTTTCTTTCAGTAAAAGTACATGAAGAACAACTTAAGTCCAACTTAACTATGTAGTCAGTACTCGAACTGAACGGTCGTCCACTAGTCCAAAACGAGTAAAAAATTCCGAAAACGAGTAGTTTTTTTCTCCACTAGTCCTCTGGACGAGTAAAGTTATCACTCTCTGAGAAATACATGTTGTTTATTATTTGTATCGTACTAAAAGTGTTAAAAGCCTTGAAACAAACGAAGAATTGCCAAAGGCAAACATTTCAAAAAATTGTTTTAGTAAAATCCAACTAGTTGGTCAAAAATATCGAGAATAAAAAAATTTTAGCTAGTTAAAGCTAGACTTTCATCCTTTGTTGCCGCCAAAAGGCGCGCGCTTTTCGCTGCTAGTAGGCTATAACATATAGCCTTGTAGTAGCTCAACCAATCAGAACGCAGCATTGATAATAGACCACTAGTTGGATTTTACTAAAATACGATAGATAAATAGTACTGAGATGCTTTGAACCCGCCGCGAGTCATTTGCTTAATAACCCGGCCATATTCATATCCAGTACACCATCGAAGACTAGCCGCCGAGTCCAGTAATTTTTAAAATGTGCATTTATTCAACCCTAATCCCATTACGATATTTGAAAGCTAACGGTTTTCACGTCAGTGCTTAACCCTAATCACTGCTGATAAGTGTTTAGCTCTCTAATCAGTACGTTCTTCCCATAACTGGCGTTCTACAGTTTTTTTTTTTCAGCAAGGTTAGTAGGTTTCTGTTTCAGTATCGTAACGTTAACAGAATAATGCGTTGAGTAAACCTCACAAGGTGTCCAATCTGGCTTCAGCCGACGTCTAATGCTAACCATACTCCAAGGGTTATTTCTACTCTCTCTCCCCAGTCTTCCTCAGTGATGAATAAATCCAGTAGCTTTCGCTCGCCCCCAAAAAATGCAGGCTGGATTTAAGCTTCATTCAGATGTTGAGATACTTAATCATCTGTCTCTCATTCACCAGTGATTTTCTCACACTAGTTAATTTGATTTATTTCACTTTATAAGAAGCGAGAGGAATATTTGTGCTGCAGCAAGAGCCCTGGACTGTGCTAGAAAAAAACTTGATACATGAACAGGGAGAGGATCAGATCTTATAAATGTTTACCTGAAATCAAAAGCTTACGAAAAATGTAAAAAAAACCTTGATCAGAATGGTTTGTTGAAGTAAAACAAAGGTAAACATGAAAATTAAAAAGCCTAAAATAGCCATAGAAAAATAGAACCACTTTTCTTGGCCCTTTTCTTTGTTCTAACCTTCAAATATGAGGTAATCTATTGAAATAGAATTTATCATAGCGCATGTGATAAGTAACAAATGATAAATACCTCCGCCAACTGCTATGAGTGCATTCACCAGTGCCCAGTTTTAAACCCTTTTTTTTCCTTGTTCGAATCATAAAAAAATCTTTAAAATCCTGTACGTTCATAATAGTTTAGTTTCCTGTAATAGCGCAATTCTAACCTTTATCCCTAGTCGTTAAATCCATTGTCCCAGTTTCTTAGTAACACTTCTATAGCCCCACAGCAACCGGTACTTTGACGCTAAGTATCATTATTATTATCATTATAACTCTTGCAAATATTCTGAAGAATTAGCGGATCGGGATTAATGAAGACGATCATAAACAGAGAAATATTTAGAATTAGAAAAATTCAATTACAGTCGAAGCTCTCCTTGCGACCATTTTCTCGCAAGCGGCCCACTCTAGTTGCGACAAACTCTGTTTGAACTGTGACTCAAGGTTTGTGAAAAGTTCTTTTATAAGTGACTCCTGCCTTAAGGTGGCTCCTTAAAGAAAATTGGCCGTGCGCAGCCTGAGCACTAGTATGGCGCGAGCTTTAAAATCCGCGCGACGTCCTCGCAAAAATTAAAACAAACATGGCCTCTCGGTTTCTAGCCTGAGATCATGCCCTCTCCCTATTGTCCCTTTATGTCTCTCACGGGAAGAGAGCATGATACATTTCTTTGTCGGATCGCATGTAAAAAAGCCAGAATCTGGACTTTTTTCTGATTGGATCAGGAAAACAATATGGATGATTTGCGCTGTTCCGATTGGCCAAAAATGCCGCCATCTGTTAGTTGTTGATTTCAGTCTGCATTTTTGCTTGCGAAATGAGGAGTGAATACACACGCGAGTTCGTTTTGAAATTTCTGCCGGCTCAGTTTTCTTGAATTTGAAGAATGCCAAAATAGAAATTTCATCCATTGAAAAATTTTCCATCTCATCGTATAGTAAAAAGTTGCAGTCAAAAATTCACCGATCCTTTGAATGCAATTTGATACCGGCTACAAGTTACAGAGGCGGCAAACGGGTTCACTTTTCAAATAATCAATTCATGAATGGAATCTTGACTTTGTTTGACTGTAATTCGTCCTTCAGAAACCTGCGAATTATTCTGAGCGATCTTCGCTTTCACAACACCTTTCAGTTTGTGAAATATGGTACTTCAGCCTATTTTTTTTTCACTGCTTTCGGCACAGAACGAAGTCAACGAGCTTTTGCCAGTAAATTCTTTATTATTTGTAGCTGTTAAATAAAGGTACGGCAGCTCCAGCAAGCAGTATTTCATCAGAAAAACAACACAAGTGCACACAGCTTGTGCACACAGCAAAATTTGATTCCCGTCTTGCATTTGTAAACGCTCTTAGCTAATAACATGGCAGGTCAAGCAGACGTTAGATTATTTAAATTAGGGGGTGGTTGACGGCTTGTTAAATGGATGTATAAGGCGTTACTTTTTTCCCCCTTGAGCCTAAGAAGCAAGGAAGCAAAGAAGCAAAGAAGCAAAAAAAAATTATAACGCCTGATCTCAAGTTATTCAGTTTCGAAATATTCCCCCCAAAAAACTTTATTAACTTTCTGTTGAAGCTCATTGTGCAAAAAGTTTGATTAGTTAAGGTCAACATTTATGAGAGGAGACAATGTTACACCGGTTACAAGTCACTATCGATCTCCATAAGAGTAAATTGTATGTAAAAACAAAGCAGAAATTTTCCCAAGACATTAATTCTTTCGCTTCAAAGGTAGACAAACGTTAAATAGTCGAAGTAAATGGTGAGTGGAAACTTTACTAAGAAAACAAAGAAGTAAGTACACTAACCCAGAAGGAAGCAACGTTGCTGTTTCTGGCATTTGAATCACGGTCAGTGGAAAGATCTGAAAGATCGAGCCAATTCCCGAACAAACACTGAAGATTATCTTCACTGGCGGAGCTCCTCGGTCACTTTATTTCTCTTACATTTGATTCTAGAAGTGGCTTTAAGACAAGATTACAGGGAGTGTAAATGTTTTTGTTTTGTTTTGCCAACTCTATCACATTTCTTAACAGTTGCAGTACCTTTGTACTGTCCTTTTTTTTGTTAAATCTGTAAGAGCTAAATTCCTCCATTAAGAAAAATACAAATTTCAAAATGTTGGCATAACCGTCTTAACGACCCCATGTTTTTTCCACTTTAAAATGTTAAGCAATATCGATTATATAAAGTGGCAAAAATTAAAGACATTTCACCGAGGGAAATAAGAAATATTAAGACAAAATGATCAAAAATGACTAAATTACTGCCTGTCTGAGGATGCGATGTTGCCATGGCAACGTCCTTAATCCAGAAAAAGAAACTTGATAAAGGAGCCTTCTTATACGAGTAAGCTCAGCGGTGAATATGGTGAACAAAATCGCAAAGACAAAGTAACTAGATTTCGCTCTGTAACGTATGCTAGATAGCTAGGGTTATTAGTAAATACTCTAGGGAGCCACCTTAAGCGAACGCGGATGATTTTTTAGGAATATAAACCTTCCCTTTTTTTTCTTTGTCTCAAAATTCTCGTACTAAGTAAACCAAACAGTCAAGACTTAAAAAGCATTTTCTCCGATCCAAGATTCTCTCTTGGAAGGGATACATAACATAAGCGATACTAATAGTTAACTCCGAATGCGATAGGTTACCGTAGTAAAATAAGAATCTTTTAAAGATTATTTTACCAGAATGTATTGTCGAGTATTGGTTTTTGCTGAAAGTTCTCGAGACGACAGCCATCGATATGTTTATCACATGGTGGCTTACGAAAGCCCATTCTTGTAAACGACCATCAACGCTAGTTGCGACCATTTTTAAGAATACCAAGGTGGTCGCGTACTAGAACTTTGGCTTTATTCGTATGAAAACTCACTACTTAGCGTACACATGTGTGAGAACATTATACAGCCGAACTATAATGGGCTCAAGTTAGCGCGATCCATGCCCGCTAACATGCTGTGGATCCGACCAAGTGGATATAGTATACGGGCTTAATTCTTTCCAGACCGGGTAAAGATATGGTTTCTTTCTCTTGAAGTAACCTATAAACTCGACTTTACAGTATACTATAATATACTACGTTTCTTTTAATTCTGGGTATTTCGAGGGAAATACAAAGAATTTTGGATTTTTTGACTAATGCTTTAAATTCAGTGTTATATTACACCTGCCTGGTGACTATTAACTGCGAAATTGAAATGTTCTTTGTCACTATTTACAGATTTAAATAAAATGTTTAATCAAACTAAAGGAGTTTCGGCAACTGGACAATCTTCTTTCAGTACTATTGTGGAACCTAACTAAAAGAAAGGAAAAGTATCGAGATGCTAAACCCGGGGGGTACTCCGCATATGAAAGGGGTGGGGATAAAACGACATCATATTTAGCCATGAAAGTCTCGTTTAGGGTTACACGCGAAAAAATGTAAATATATATATATATATATTGTCTGTGTTTTAACATGGTCTCTTTTAGAGGTCAAAAAAATGCTTGGGCCACTCCCAGATCGGTCTCTTTAGAGGTTGTTCATCGTAATTGAAGACTGTTGGTTAAATATAAAAGACTAGCTGAACTTCTTCATGAATTCTGTTCGCTATTGTCGTTACGTCAATGAAGACTTTTAGCCAGGCAGGGAAAAAACATGAAATAGATCAGTTACGTGTCAAAATTGTTGATCGCCGCTCCTAAGTAGTACTTGAACAGCTGTGTGCACTTGAAACAAAGCTTTGTACGTGCATGTATGTGTGACTCCCCAGCCCAAAAACACAAAAAGTGACAGTCCTTCAGTTGACGCCTTGGAGTACGTTTCTTGAGTGTTCTCTTATCAGTTCAACAATAAAGCACAGCGGTTCCCTTTGTGAATTACAATATTTAGTCGGATGAGCCGACCCGCTTAACCTTCAAATGCCCTTTCCTTTTAGATTGCTTATAGACCAGTTGAATGCTGACTTTCTTTAATACTTGATTACAACACTGTCAAATGAGAAATCAAAATCACAGAAATACAAGCACGTGCGAAAGGTTTGTAAGCCCCAAAAAGAAATACACGGGACAATTACAATTTACAAATACAGTTTTTTTACAACATTTATTGTGAAAAGAAGCCACTGACTTTGGGGCAGCTGGTAAAACTTGCGCAGTCATTTGATTTGTTTAGTTTATTTCGCGTCCTATCAAGAGGAGGTATGAAACAAAAAATGACCTGGTCCCAACGAAAACAAACCTATAACGTCAGTGGCTTCATACATTTTGCAGGAAGAGCATTGCGCTCCGTTTATACCGAATCTCTTTGAGTCTCTGAATTTCTCATACTTCTATTTCGCCCATAACTGCCACAATCATTTGCCTTTTTCAGTTAGTTGACTTATCAGAAAAACGTCATCAAATTTTTTTCATAACGCACCTCTGGTAACATAAAGCAAAGTTCTAGAACATTTACCATGAACCTCTGCACAAGCGCACTACTGCTACAGGTACGCAATGCGTGAATACAATCACCCACGTTTATTTCTTTAAAGGAAACTGTTCGAATAGAAGTTAAGTGACTTCCTTGCCAAAACAGTTTTATCTGAATATATAGTCATATCATATCATATGATATCGTTAATTGCAAAATGTCCAAGGCTTTCACATCCTATCGGCTCAAACCCCCTTAGACA